>NW_019741974.1:523215-554415 GCF_002891405.2 Cryptotermes secundus | reverse complement strand
GGTTCACACAAGATTTACACGGCGCCACATCCCAGAAGACGGCTTTCTTCATACTTAAAAAAATTGTTATTGACAGCCAGCTTTCAGCTTATTTCCCGCAGTCAGTTATAATATTTGTTGTTTTGTACACATAATTCTAGAAACATTGCTCTAAGAAACGGCCATTACATTGCTGAATGTGCAGTTGTCGCATACATCACGTGCAGCTGACCTTCGTCGGTTTATTCCAGACGAGTTGCTAAAGCTGCACGTGTTTCTTAGATTACTTTTCTTCCTTTTATGAACCAGATGAACCCAGTTCTTGAATTTCCTTTAATCATTCTGACGAAAGTGAAATATCATGAAGATGACTGTCTTTTGGGATGTTACACTATTTAGTCTGGTGAATGTTACCTGCCGGTCACGGTAGCCGAGCGGTCTAAGGCGTGCACTGTATTCGCTCGCTCGGAAGCCGGGATCGTGGGTTCGAATCCCACTCAGGCATGGATGTTTGTGAGCGTTTTTCTGTGTTTGTCTACAGGTAGAGACCTTGCGACGAGCTGATCACCCGTCCAAGGAGTCCTACCGAATGTGTAAGATCTAGAAAAACCGAAGTGAACGGAGAAGTTCATGGAGGTAGGCCTAGGCCCACTGGGGCTGTAGCGCCAATGAAAAAAAAAAATGTTTACTTACGTTTAGAAGGAATGGGCTACTTGCATATTTAAGGCATAGATGTAAGAGCTATTCGTGACAACATTATGTGTAACAGATATCGGGAGAACATGTTTGAATGAAAAATATAACGGAGAAAAATCTCCTAACCATGAGCAGTGACAGAAATGGCATTTTGAAAAAAAAAAAACACTTGCAAGAAAACAATTCACAATAAAAGAATTCTCGGAAGAACTAATCACTTACTTTCCATTGATACGACGCGGATCGCATAGAAAACTACGAGTCTAGATTTTTTCTGTTGTTGGGTATGCATTCGTTGCCACGGTGACGTTTTCACCCAGCCCTTGTCTAGCAACGATAAGGGAAACACATGTAGATACCGAGAATGATGGGAGGGATTTATGAAGTACGCCGTGCAGATGGAATCAGCTGACATGATATACTTACCAGTTTTCATGAAGACTGGATCAGCATGGTGATCGCGTAAGCATTTTTTATATAAGGAAAATAAGCTAAAAAGAGTCATTTGCTGAAAAGGTACGTATTAAGACAAGGTACCAACCATTACTTACTTACTTATGGAGCTGAGACCTTCAGGAGGAGTCGCCAATTCTGCAGCTACTCATGAATTTCCCAGCATTTTATGGAACCCGAAGGTTCATTACCGTGTTCACAAGAGCCCTCCATTGGTTCCTATTCAGATGAATCCAATTCATACCATCCTATACTATCCTATCTCTCTAAGGCCCATTTTAATGTGGTCCGCCCACCTACGCCTTGGTCTTCCCAGTGGTCTCTTTCCTTCTAGCTTCCCCACCAATATCCTATACACATTCCTCTTCTTCCCCATCCGTGCTACATGCCCTGCCCACCTCATCCTCCGAGACTTGATCATTCTAACTATACTTTGAGAAGAGTACCAACCACTGCGATCAGTAACAGAATGCAGAAGGATAATGCAGTTTACTCTGCAGCCACAGTTATGAGAAGACGCAAAGAAATGACGTTGCTGCGTGCACCGAAAAATATTAATTTCTTCCAGAATCTCTTTTCACTGTAGAATCTGAAGGTTCTTCATGGTTAACAAGTTAGCTCGTTTGTCATCGGCAATTATTTTAACTTAACTTAGTTCAGAACCTCACTATCTTCTTGCTTAAGTGTTGATGTGTTCATCTACATCTGCATCTAGGCTTCGAGCGAACTCCCAGTTCCGTAACATTGCCAGGTGCCAGGGGTTTGCATGACTACTAATAATGGGGTTATTGGCACTTCTTTATAATTACAGTCAAATATAACAGCTCACACATCGAAGTCCTTCAGAACAACATCTGTCTGACGAATGATCTGAGTCAAAGTCAAAGTTATGTTATGACCGACGGTCAGTCGACCAGTGTGCCTTGGAACAAAGCACACATCGGGGGCTTAAGACAAGATTTCTACTACTGTATTAGAGTTACAGGCTTGTTGACGTGGGGCACCCTCTCTGACGAGAGGACGGGTCTGTCCTCTGCCAGAGTCATAGTCAGCAGTAATAAGTCTATTTTCAGCATGTACAATTTAAATTTTAATCTCATTAAATGTATGTATATACAACATATGCAGGGCCTCTGTCAGTCCAGTCGCAGTTAAGCAGATCATGCCCTATCATAGTAGCTCCTGCTACAACAGCAGTATAGTCACTTTAACGGTCGTATGCTTCACTGCCGCCAAGTTTAAGCCTCTTATATTTCCTGTGCCATGAGTCGCGTTGTTCAGTGTTGCGAACATTTATATTTTCATGATTTTTCATGACTTCTGCTTGTTGCCTGCAAAATTTTGTTATATGATAATATATTACAGAAGTCTGAAAGTCACGTGCAAATCGCGAATCGATGTGCGCCTTGGAAAATTTCCAATGGTGAGGAGAACATAGTTTTGCAGGCGCTGCAATTTCAGTAGATGTTTGTCTGCTGCAAACTCCAAGGCGGGGCAAGCATAAGTCATGGTACCCTTATTCGTAATGAGTGCTTTGTGGAGAATCTGTTGAATGTACGTGCTTTTGAATAGGGAATATATTCTAATAAATGTTCCGAAGGCCTTGGCTTCGATCATTTCTATGTGTAACCTCCATGTAACTTTCTAATCAAAGATTACACCGAGATATTTTACGCTATTTAGAAATGGAATGTTTCGTCCATTCAGTGTAAGATGGGACTCAGGTGGTCGACGACTGCAAGAAAAGTAGATCCCATGAGTCTTGGCTTCATCAATTTTAATATTCCAGCGCTCACACCAGGTTTATATTGGGCTGAGACCACGCTGGAGTTTTCTGACAACAGAACGTTCCTTTCGATCTCTCGCATACAGACAGGCGTCTTCGGCAAAGGGTGTTTATATACGAGGGGGTACCCAAAAGAAACGGAACTTATTTTTTTTTTAACTTATTTATTCAAATTTTAAGCATAGGCCTTCAATCCCCTTCAAAGTACTCTCCACTTACACTAATACACTTGTCTAGCCTTTTATTCAATTTTTCAAAACATTGTCTAAATTCATCTTTTGAGATGCTTGCGCCTCCGTCGTTTTTTCCTTTCATGTCTCTTTTCATTCGAGGAAACAAAAAGTCGCACGGGACAAGGTCGGGTGAGTATGGAGGGTGAGCAACAGGGGTCATACCATTTTTGGTCAAGAATTGTCGTAGAGACAGGGCTGTGTGAGCAGGGGCATTGTCATGATGGAAAAACCAGTCACCCGACTGCCACAAATCTGGCCGCTGAGCTCCAAATCACTCCCGACAGCTCCACAATTTCTTCAGTGGTCTGTCGTCGTTCTTCCTTGATGATTTCACGAATTTTTTTAACATTTTCATGTGTTCGGGCCGTGGAAGGACGACCAGAACGAGGTTTGTCATCAATTGACATTTCACCATTTTTGAAACGGGAAAACCACTCAAACACTTGAGTTTTCCCCATAGCATCGTCCTTGTACGCCGTTTTTAACATTTCAAGAGTTTCTGTTCCACTTTTCCCGAGCAAAAAGCAGAATTTCACGGCCGCAAGCTGTTCACGAAAATCCGCCATTGCTAAACGACGATCACACAAAACAGTTGTAACTATAAACTCTGCCGAAACTAGTCCTTACCTTCTGAAGCAACGGTAGTCGGCTTATCGACTCAGGAATGTTAGCTCTGTGCGCTCATAGCGGCAAAACGCGGTACTACAAAAGCTCTGCCCACAAAAATATTAGTTCGGTTTCTTTTGGGTACCCCATCGTACATTTTGTACAAAGCAGGACACAGGACAGAACTTTGTGGCACCCCTGCTCGCATCTCCCAAGGCATAGACATTCCTCCTCCTACCGAAACCCTGAATGTGCGTTGTGAAAGAAAGGAGCTAATGAGCGTGACCACACTAGTAATTCCAATCTAGATAACATATATAGCAAGCCAGAGTGCCATGTGGTATCAACGGCTTTTTCGTTGTCCAAGAACACCGCGGTCGTAGACATGTTGTTGAAATTAAGGGTCACTTGGTCCTTTAACCTCATACACTGAAGTATCGTGCTATGAGGTGCACGGAAACCAAACTGGAGAACTGGAGCAGACCTCTTTCTTCACTGTGCTTTTGGACTTGTTCAGAATGACGTTTTCGAATAGTTTGCCTATTGTGGACAGGGGGCTAATGGGACGTAAATTTTGAGGGAATTCTGGGTCCATATCGAGTTTCGGTAACATTGTGAATTTTGCTTCCTCCCATGGCTTTGAAAAATGGGACAGCCGGGGGCAGTGATTAAATAAATATGCCAATTGTATCAATGGCCTTCTTGGAAGGTGCCTGAGGTATTAATTTGGAATGCCACTAATTCCACGGGCTTTTCTCAGTTTCAAGGAATTAATTAGTTTCTGTAAGTCATTTGGTCTTATTCTCTCGGAGGGCTTGTTGTCTATGGCTTCGAGTAGAGCTTGAACTCTAGCCTCCAACCGCCATTCATGGTTTTCGTCACATAAGTCATGGGATGTGAACTGATTTTCCAAGCAGTCAGGAGTTGCGTTGGCTTTCTCCCGCGGGTGGAATTTAAGACCTGAAGGACCATGAAGAGCAGTCCACAGCCTGAGATGTGACTTCAGAGTTACCTGTTTTTGTTTCCCACCGTTCAAGTGCCTTTTTACGGGTCATTCGTTTGATTCATTTCCCCACCCGATTAACTGCCGTTTTACACGCTGGATCCTTGGTTAATGCCACAATTTTCTTAGTCTCCGCTTATGATTTAATAGCCGATCTAGACCAGGAAGATCATTGTTTATGTCCGAAAGTGCAACTTTACTGGTCGGCAGCCGATATAACCAAGCACCAGAAGCTGTTAAGTCGCGCTTCGCTGTATCGGTTTCTACTCCCGAACTAATTTCGATTCTGGATGATATTAATTCCAAGGCGAGACTTTGAAACCGATCTCTGTTTGTGAATGTTTCACTAGGTTCCGAAATATTCCTAATTTTGACTTGATAAATATGTGGAATAATATCGGAAGGTGATCTGAGAGCAAAATATCAGAAACGATGACAGCTGCGTCTATCATATTTTGGTGGACCACATGTATCTAGCAAGTCACCATTTCCCGCAGGGGAATAATGAGTGGGGGCATTGTGGTGCTGAAATTTCGTACTGGTTTACGTGAGATAAATGTAACAGTTCCTCGCCAGAAGGATTTGAAACCGCACTACTTCAAATCACCTGCCAAAATAGCCTTACGTCTAAAGCCTAAGAGCTCAGTGATGTTAGCATCACTCCAGGCCCTGCCTGGGGATTTATAAACAGCTGCAAGTTGCACTTCACTATTACCAATTGGTATGCAGACCCCTGTCGCTTCTACTGAAACAAGGGGTGGTAGGTCTACATGGTTATGGGGATGCCTTCTCTTACTGCAACGGCAGTTCCGCCCTTTCTGCCCGACTGGCGGTCGGTTCTATAAAAGTGGTAATTTGGAAGAAAGAACCTCTCATGAGGTTTCAGATGTATCTCTGAAAACAGGGTCACATCTACGCGTAGGTCTTGCAGCTGTTTATTGACCTCATAGCGCTGCCTCCAAATGCCGTTCACATTAAATGCTATGATTTTGAGGTGCCTGTGAATTCTAGTGGCCATTTTGTACCATACGATTTAAGACAATTTTTGTAACGGCCACTAGTTTAGCCTCCTCTAACACAGCATCATTAAACTCTGTCATAATCTGCTGTATGACCGTTACTACTACTTTCAACATATTGGCTAGAGGCAAAATATTTACATTATTGGCCCGAACTGACTGACTTATGTGCTGTTCGTGTTTGGGTAAGGCCGCAGGGGCCCTGGATTCCATGGTGGCGGGACCTGCCATTTCCACCTGACGTGTCTGAGGCTGCTGCTGTTCGTCCATCCTACTTTGGAGCGCCGCCGCGGAGGACACACCTGGACTGGTGAGATTTGAAGAGAACACCCTTCCCGTTGTAGCCCTGGGTGTCTTCTGCGACATCCTTTTCTGCATCTCCTCTTTCGTATGTCTGCAGTCCCGATAATTGGTGGCATGTGTTATCCTTCCGCTAACCGCCAGTTTTCAGAATGTTGGGGTTGAAGATTTATTCCCTTTCCCGGGGAACTGCTTGTGCAGGTCACCGCCCCCGCACCACAAGCAGCGGGGAGGTTGCTTGCAGTTTGGGCAGACGTTGCCGAACTTCTGGCAGTTATGGCACTGCGTAGGACCATTCTGAGCTGTATGTGCCTCTACCCTGATTGCGATGTGGCAGAGGCTTGTCAGACGGAAAATTTCTTGGGGTTTTGCCGTTCTCGGCAATGTTATTAGGAAAAGGGGAGGTTTATGATTTTCGTCCCCTCGGAGGTGACTGATGGGTTGCGCAAATAACGTCAAACCCGAGGCTCATCAGCCCGTCAGATATGTCTCCTGCAGGGATGTTATGTGGTGTGGCAAGTGGTAACGAGTAATAGGATAGGTTATTGGCGTCGAAGTGGGATTCTACGGACTGGAAATCCGCCATGGTTCTCATGATGACTGGTTCCGTTTCTACTGCTGGGGAACTCAAGGCTTTCTTTGACCACACTTTGCAGTTGCTTTTAGAACTGAATCAGGTTAGTGGTAGACGTTAGGATTATTGGGGGCAGCCTACACCTGTCGGTGTCTATATCCGCTGCCCTGAGCAGAGAAAAAAAGTTTCGGGTGGTGACCTCCTCGTGGGTAGGTGGGTGGGGGTGTTTATTACGGTCGACCTTTTGGTCTGCACTGCCGCTTTCTTTGAAGTTCCGGTTCCGGCGCACCGTACTTCCTGGAAACCATCCTTCTGCGTTGTTTGTTGCCCTGTGGCTTTTGGTGAAATAATTTTGCCTGCTAGGGTGCTGTCTTTAACTCGTGTAAAGTTACTGTATAAGTGCCAGCTAGGGTGCTGTCTTTAACTCGTGTACAGTTACTGTATAAGTGCCATACAGGGCACTAACAAGTGTCTTTCCATGGAGTGCTCTGCAGTAGTTTGTTCCGTTCTCTGCCGCAGCATTCACAATGGCAGCCCGTTGCGCACTTCCCCCTACCGAGGCTGGTGTGTGTCCTGGCACGTCCTCTGTTGTCGTCCAGCAACTTCATGAGCTGTTCGCGCTGCGCGTTCGCGTCAGGATATTGTTGCAGCGTTTATTCGTCCAAAATGTTTGGTATCCCGGCTCCCGGACGTCCCCCACCCACTTTTCACTTTGCTCTCTCGAGCTGCGAACGTTTGTAATGTCGAGACGGAGCCGAATACGTTGTTGGCGCACGTAATAATAGGATGATGTTTCGCCTAACAATTGCAACTAATGTTCTGTTGAGTTTTTAATTCATAATTGCATTGTTTGTCTGCGGATTCAAAAATTCAAAACCTATTTTATTGTCTTCGAATTCTAATTCACTATAGCACTATAGCTCTCTCAGTCTGTTCACCTGGTCAGAACCACGCAACCAGTCAATCATTCTGAATGCCATGAAGAGTCTGGCCGGCCCCTTATATGGGTTAGCTCGTATCCATGGAAATCCGTGTAAATGATTCGTTGTCACGAAAACTTGCTAACCGAAACATTGGATACTAAGCAACTGCATTTATCGAAGCGTTGCCTAGCAGAAGGTCAAATTCCGTCACAGTATTTACCAAATAATATTTATATGAAACGGTGTTTTATTTTGATTAGGCAGGCAGTTGCCTACAAGTCACGTGATATCCCTGGGAGAAGCTTTGGTGGTAATTTAAAAAGAAAAGATTGGATGTTTACGCGTTTAGTTCTGTAAATGGACAGTTGGAGGAATGGTTGAATTCATGGAAGCAATATAAGGAGAGTTAACAGAGTATTGTGAAGCAAAACTTTTACGTGATCTCTGCACTAAAATGACGTGGAGCTCCGTACTATTATTTGATAGTGTAAAGGGAAATTGTAGAAAATATGTAGGAGACTGAAATAAAATAGGCGTGAAAATTGCAGCTACGTCATTCTCAGAGTTATTGGCTGACCACTCCAATGGAGAAAGGATATTGGAAAGGGAGATGTTGAGGTTTGCTTTGCTTCTCATCTTACACTGTATTCTTGTTTGTAGCTTATTTTCATCGTTCCAACAGAATATAACGGTGTCCCTCGTTTTGAACCAGTTCACGAATATTAATTGAACTCCTGAATGTCCACAACTTGTAGACATGGACAGTAATCCCGACGTTTCAGAAATACATGGAACAAAGTGTTAATGTGTGTAGGATGTGAAGGAAGAGACAACATGTACCTCCGAAACATCGGCTATGTTGCCTCCGACCACAAGATATAAACACTCAGTAGCTGAACTCATATCAAAAGGTAACGATGAATGAATGTATAAAGGGTGTGCCTTCTCGGCCCTTGCACCACGACCTACAGCGATCTATTGTGCTTCCAAAAGGTAACGATAATGAAAGACTAAAATCAGCACTGGACGAAATTTGTGATAGCTGGAATGAATACCGTACCGCCAGAGGCCACTCGGTCCTTGTACGTGTAAGCCTTCCGCCAACTGTGAACTTACAAGGTCAAGTGACGCTATCGCAACATAATGGACCCTCTGGAAATGTATTCCAACGAAACATCGAAGAACATGCAAGTTTGAGGAACGGTATTCTGGTTCTTTACTGCAGTTAGACAATACTTCGATCATTGAAATCTACAGAATGACCCCAAAATTAGTTAACTGTATAGTAAAATTTACGGTAAATCGCTCTATTCCTAATACTTAAGGTAGAAGCTATATTTTTTGTTGATAAAATCGTGAAATATTAGCACTTCTTTGCGTTCAGGTAGCTTAATATGTCAAGTATGAGAATTAGAACTTATTATTAGGTAAAATGCAGCGTACGAGTGTATTGTAAAACTAAATAAAAGCCAAAAAAAGTTGTAAAGAAAGGGTGTGTGAAAATAGTACAGCAACATTTCGGATGGGAGAGTTACCCTTTTTCGGAGAGGTAACATAATTTTAAAAAGTAATTAATAGAAAAGAAGGATAAACCTGAAAGGAATTAGGCGAAGTAGCTCTACAGTGTGTCCAAATTCTTATTTTCTTATAAAGAATAAATTATCATATTTGAAAACTATTAATTACATGAGTAAGAGGACAATAATCACATAGTTTTCAACAGAAGTTAACATCAAGCTGTGTCCTTGTATAAGGAAAACAAATTCGAGTCACAATTCAAATTGGACTGCTTATCGAGTTCAGTACTCGCACCAGTAGGTGTTTCAGAAAACCCATTTCCTTGTCTTTTACAGCCTGCACTGCACGTGTCATGGAGTCTGTGGTCCATTCCTTTCGTTTCCTATCAGCCACCCAAGAATGAATAAAACACCAAGACTACGAAATAATGTTCAGAATTTCAAATGCTCGAAAGTCGCAACCACTACCAATCTAAACATGGTGGATTAAATGGGAATTGAAGCTTCTGGAAACAATGGCAAACATTATATAATACATGTTTTAATGTATACGAGCGATGCGTAAGTTGAAAGTCGCGTATGGTTTCGTAACCTTAGCTCTGTGAGCTAAAATATTACATCCGAATTGGCAGAAAGCCACACGCTGACGGTAAAATAACGCTGAACCTTCAGTTCCTGATGCGCCACTGCTGAGAAATTGGTCGGGTAGGAGGTGTAAGGTCCTGTGGTCAACACCGGAATGCTGCTGTTGCTCCCTGAGAAACCACGCTATCCGAAATGTGGCGCCATTAGCCTACAGTAAAATACGTTAGAAAGTTTACTGCTTACTGAATATTGAGGGGAACACGCGGTAGTGTAGTTGGTTGAGGCACTATGCAACAAGCCGGTAGGTCGCGGGTTCAAGTCCCGATGAAGTCATTGATTTTTTTTTCAATTGACCTAATCCTTCCAGCCGAACTATGACCCTGGGGTCGATTCAGCCTCTAACAGAAATGAGTACCAGGAATTAATTAAATAATTTTCCTGGGGAGTAAAGCGTGGCCGGCGCATAAGGCTGACAACCTTACCGCCATCTTTGAGCCGATTGTCTAGATATTGTGGGACCCTCAACGTCTCACAACCCCATGGGCCTTCACGGCCTGTTACAGGGATAGCTTTACTTTTTTTACTTTACTGAATATTGAGGACTTCCTCGAAACGAAGTCCTACGTGCAAAACTCGCAACTTTGTGAAACCGTTCTACATATTGACTGGCAGGTGTAAATTGGAACATTCCCATTACTACAAGAGAATTTTTCTAGAATAAATGACTTCGGATCATTCTATGTATTTAGTTGTCAAATTGATATTGGAAAAAAAATGAAGTTGATAGCTAGAGACGTTGAATGTTGTACGGCGATAAATCATATACTTGCCTATAGATTTCGTTTCAGATATATGATTTTATCTTAAATGTTAAGAACACGATAAATGTGCGAAACGTTTAAAGATGTTTCAGGAAATTTTAATGCATTCCTAATTTGTACTGAAGACTAAGGACAGAAATATATCACCAAATTATAAAATATAAAATCATGAATTTATAGGTGCAGTCCTTGATACTTTTCAATATACTGTCACGTATTTTGGGGGTGTGCCTGACTTATAGACGGATTTTGGATTGGATGATTGGATTTATTGACACCTTACACATTCTACTTGTCATAACAAGTGTTACCGCGCTATCCCTGATCTACATACTTTACAGCTCACCGTTACGCACACACTAGTCTTCTCGGTCTTCACTAGTCGTGTCCTGGCAACGTATTCATAACAGCCCCACTGTCACTTCAAATCCCAAATGAAGTGTTCTCCCCACAGCGTAATTCCTTTTTTGCCAACTTCCAACTCCAGAGACCAGTTCAATTCTCTGCTGCAACTGCCAACTTCGGAACTCAATTAACTCTTCTCAAAGTCAAAGTGACATTGCGACTGACGGTCGGTCAGTCAGTCAGTCAGTTAGGCAGTCAGTCATGCTGTCGAGCCCCAAGCCAAATATTTAATACTGTTTGACAGTTGCGGTCTTGTTTTTGTGGGGCGCCCTCTCTGACGAGAGAACGAGTCCGTCTTTTATCAGAGTCATTGTCTGTAGAAGTAACTCATTTGTCATAATATAAAAGATATTTACATTTTACATGTTAAAAATATATATAAAATATATGCAGGGCCTCTGTCAGTCCAGGCTCAGTACAGCAGATTTTGCCCTATTTCTAGTAGCTTCCGCTACAACGGTAAAGGTCGTATGCTTGACCGCCGCCAAGTTTAAGCATCTTATACTTCCTACTAACTCTCCAGCTCTCTCTCTCTCTCTTTAAGTCAAGGTTAAAGTTACTTTACGACTGACGATTTACCGCCACTCAGTTCGTCTTGGTGTCAGGCCCCTTGAGGCTCACAACCAGAGATTCTTTTCCCAACTGAATTCATGCGGTAATAGTTCTTATGTAACATCCTCTCTCAAGAGAATATGGCGTTGTCTCTTACGAATACGCTTGGCCTTTCGTCAAGAGTATCTCTCTGTCTTTCTACTAGAAATCTTCGTTATTACCACTTTGCACTGATCGAACAGAAAACGCCGTTTCCAACAACCATACTGTTGTGTGTTTACCCAGCCGTCGCTTAGAAACGGGTTCTACTAATGTTGCGTGCGTATTCGTTGCAGCGGGAACGTGTTTACCGATCCGTTCTCTGGATACATTCTGCACAACACCGTTGCTTATTCGCCTGCTGCATAGCAACGGCTGTTCAGGCTACAGTACGTTATATACCTGTAGAAGTAGTGGGAAGTCCTTTTCAGAACCTCTTGCCTCATTATGTTCTGAATGCTCCGCTAACGTTGCTTTTCCTAATCACGAAATTTAAACAAATTTACGAAGAGTGAAATATGAACCGGAACAAAATATACTCGATTCCAAAGGATGTTTTAATACATGCTTCTGAGAATGAACAGGTGAACGTTGGATTGAAAGTAACAAATAATATTGTGACATGTAGGCAACACCCGCAACATGCACGCGGCTAACAATACTGGAACAGTGTTTTCTTGTGTCCGCTGTAATGTCTCACAACAACAGTGCGTAGCGATCACGTGACATGTTTTTTCTATGTGGTCCGTGCCGCGAATATATAACAAGGGTCCAGAATAACTGGCAGTTCAGTTGAGAGCTCGGTCCAGGATATTTTAGTCATAGCTGGGAAGCCGTGAGTTATACTGAGTAGTTTAAGCCTACAGACTAGAGACCAGTCCGAGAACCAGAAAAAATGTAGTGAGAGATTCGTTATCAAGAAGGAGTTCAATGTGGAAACTGTTATGCTCAATTGTAACTGAGACGTCCAGTAAATACAGTCATCAAATCTAGAACCCAAAATTATTCGACTTGCCTACCCCTCATACGTGACAATATAATTTTGGATATGTTATAGTTTTCTGATGACTTAATTATAAAACAAGAGAAAAATGCGATTTCCAGGAGATGTGTTTCAGATGAATAATGTAATGCTTGTGGTTCTAAAAGGGTCGTTTTCAAAGGAAAGTATACCAAACAATATAAAAAGAACATATTAGAGTGAGTCATACTATCCTGGCTGTGATGTTAATATAATTATGGTCAAAATGCATACAAAAATTAAAGGGGTTTCAAAACACGTGGAACTATTTCAAGAGCACTAAGAGAAAAGAAAAGACTAAAACAAAAAATGTTGATGTTTTACAAATTCGTGGGAATGCTGATGCTATATGACAGCGAATTTTGAAGGTTAATGGCTAGATGAAACTACAGGCAGCGTTTTAAAAATCTGTGAAGGGTTGTAGTAAAATATACAAAATAAGGAATGAATATATAAGAATAGAATTCGTCATTTTCTAAATCAATCAAAGGATAGAAGAAGATTGAAATAAATGGAAGAAGGAACTCCAAAGAACTGATTGAACCCACATCCCTCAGGAGATATCATTTACAAAGTATTCATTCATCAGTAATCTGTGAGACGACAGGTCCACAGTCTCTTCCAAAACAGTTCCTCCACTTAATGCGATCTCAAGCTTTCTCCTTCAAATAAAATAAAAATAAAAATATCCTCTTCTGTCCCCAAGGTCATCCAGCATCTTCTTACGTCTTCTTTCTCGTCTTTTACAAAGTATATGGGGAAATAAATGTGGGAGGATAGAAGAAGAGGGAACGATTATAAATGAACTGATTCCTTGAAGCAGAACAATAGATCTCCGAAGCGTGGTGTAGTTTATATCAAGTGTGCATTGTAAAATGGACAGTTTCAATGATGATGATAGTATAATATTTTTTCTTTAGTAATGGATTATTTTTTTTAAAGAAGGAAGTTTCAGGTGAGCTTCATGTAAAACAGGGATTATAGTCGACAGATAGGACAGATATGGAATTCATCAAGTAGCCTTTAGTGTATTGCGCAGGACTGCAAGGACAGTTATCGGAGAAGTTGATCCCTCAGGCTTTATGTTATGCTTGGACATGGGGAGTCCATTAACGTCAGGCTATAATATCACAATTGAAATTAGAGGGCTTTACAAATGTTCTCATCCATAACAACGGAGTGGGTTGTCGCGTACTTCCGGTCACTCCCCGTGGTGGATTATAACCACTGTGGGTTCCAGGCCGTAGCACTGCATGAATCGCTCGCGTGAAATACTGCAATACGCGAGCCTTCAACTTCGCTTTTGCTTTCAGAGAACTTCTCTGTTACGTCTCCCCCCGTCAGTCCTCAAAAGCATCCATTCTCTCAGACCATTCTCATTAAGCTAAAGAGTTACACTATCTGTCTCTCCATCTATGACTTTACAACCCTTTGTTGGACTTCGGCTGCTTTTCAGTTTCTTAATCTTTTTTTTTTTTTACACAGTCGGTAGGACTTCTCGGACGGGACATCAGCTCTTCGCAAGGCGCTACCTGCACACAACAAAACAAACACAGAAAGAACGGAAACATACATCCGTGACTCGAGTGGGATTCGAACCCACGATTCCAATGTTTGAGCGGACGAAGACAGTTCATGCCTTAGACCGCGCGGCTACCATGATCGGCAAATTACACTACACTTCATAATAATTTCCCTTCCGGAAAGAAAAGAAGTTGTAACTACATAGCGCAGCTCTACAATTGGAACAGACTATAGAATTATATGCCTGTACATACATCAGCATAAGGGTAAAATACAAAGTTGTCCCTGTGCATACAAGCATTGTGCCTTGAAGGTACGTGGGGGAGTGGAGGTATAGCTCCATCATTCTTGACCTCGAAACTAGATGGAGGTGAGTAGTCATCCCCACGCCCCGACCAATTTACCCTCGTGGAAATAGTGCCTCTGTATCAATTGGATAGGAGGCTGGGTGGGCCCCAGAGCCGGTCTGGACCCTGTGGAGAAGAGAAAAATCTTACCATGCTGAGAATAGAAACCGGGCCGTCCAGCCCCATAGCCCGTCGCTTTACTGACCAAGCTATTCCGACTCCGGAGCAGAAGGATAGTAACTGCATTTCATAACAATTATAGTCTTGGAAGTGGCACAGAATATTGCTGCACACTGGTACCACATGACACGACATCATGTCTTGACATTCGCCTCATTCAGAACCTCAGATCTTTAAGGGTCCGTTGTTTTGCATAGACTTGCCTTAATTCCTGCAAATCCTCGGTCAAGATCGAGTTACAAACAAAGCATGTTATGACGTTTGTCATCTTCTGTGATATAGCGCCATGTAGTCCGTATATCTGCCGACGTTTCAGAGGAACGTACCACCTCCACCGTCAAGGTCGAAAGTCAGACGAGCAAGAAACCAGCGAGAGCCGGTTGAGGTTATAAGTTCCTCCGAAACGTCGGCTCAAATACGGACTACACGGCGCTATATCCCAGAAGATGACACATTTCGTAACAACCGCTGTGAGAACAAAGAACAAAGAATGTTACATTTGAGGTTCTTGTGGTGGTAACATTGGAAAGCGCGATGCGAGTTATACCGCTGTTCGGAGAGACCTCAGTTTCCACCCGCTTTTTCCGGTTTCTTGCATAGCTTACTTTCCACAGTGAAAATGAAGGCGATATGCTTCTTCGAAACGTTGACCTGTCTTCGAACTACACGACGTTTCTTCCCGAAAGACAAATAAAGAATGAATGAGCAAAAGAGATAAAAAGATTGGAGAAAAAGGGTGAGATAGACAGGTACTATGTGTAAGCAAATAAACAATTTATGTATCAATTGCAAACGTTATCCGGCATGAAATGATAAGAGAGGATGATTACGTTCTGTGAAATTTAAAGGACTCGGGAGGAAGATGTATTTGTATTTCAAGGCACTAGCCCGGCATTTACATAGAAGGACTGAAGAAAATCACGAGAACCCTCACTGATGTTAGTCGAAAAGCCGTTCGAACTGTTTTACGTTCTTTGACGAACGTCAGTTCCTTAACCCCTGTAGGTGCATTCGGAAAGCATTCCTAGAAATTGATTAGCGCGCATGTGCGTGTAGTGCTGACAGGTAAATGTAGACCACATTTGTTCATATCGGAGAAAACGCTCATTCAGTCACGAATTCAGCGGAGGTAGAAGAGCTTCACTGTCCGACCACATTTATCTCTGTGAGCAGAACTCGGACTTCCCATCGAATGAGGGACTTAGAGAGCCTTACCTCCATTCTAAACATGGCATTGATTAATCAAAACAGAAAGTCTTTTTCTGGAATCGAACATCATTCCGACAGAGCTATCGCGCGTTACTTCCACAACCACGACGACAAAGTTGATGATGAAAAATACGTGACTTATTTCAAGACATTTACATTTTTATTTATATAGATGAAACACTGGATCCAGAAACATGTAAGCGAACATATTTTCTTTAATCACAACGTTACTGGTTGAGATTTATGAACATATTCCTGCTTGTTGCAGGTAGAATTGATCCAGAAGGAAGCTGGGTCTGCAGACAGTAGGCATTTTGCCGCCAGCTGTCGTCATTTTCATGAAAATGCTTGTGTATTTTATATTTATTCAGTACTGAATAATATGATTGGATTGTGAGCATACGAAGCGGAGGGCCAAGTAATTAAACAAGAGTACTGTGGTATAAAGAGTTATAACCTCTCGGAAGTAACTGTGAAAGTCAGCTGATGTTTCGGACGAACATCTCACCTCCGTCGTCAGGGTAAAAAATAAGCTGAGTCAGAAACGATCATGCTGTTTTGCCGGGTTACAAGGTGTTATATCCCGAAAGATAGTGCTCTTCATCAGCACAGATTTGAAACCCTCAAATCCTACATGTTGTGGTATGTACATGTTTTCTCTGAGGCGCTTCCTGGGATCAAGATAAACTGTCTGGGCGTATTGAGCGCTTGATGTTTAGACGAAATGTGCTCGGTCAAAGATACAGGCCTAAAATGGGGTCAGTGGTGAAATACGGGAAGGAGGTTCGTTTGCTAAGTGAACTAATTGAACTTTACTTATCTGCGAGAGTGCAGGATTGATAACTTGCTGACAAGTAAGCACAAACTAATCTAGATGAAGCGACGGCCAGAAAGGAACTGACCTATTGCTATTTTAGTTCAGGCCCATCTGCTATCTTCCGCTCTACATCTGACGCATTGCCTCTGTGAATCACACAGACATAACTGATCACGTGACGAGGTGCCATAGCCCACACCAACTCCATGGAAGAGTGGCATATTTTTGAAGCTAAGCGTCTCCTACTTGCAAGGCCTGAGTGTCCACAGCCATTAAGATTGTGAGCAGTTTCACTTTCAGGGGTGGGTAACAACGTTAAGGGGAAACACTCTGCCGTCGTCTTCACGTTGTTTCATATCCTGAAGATCGAAGTAGTGCGTTATCTCGAAAGAATTGCTAACCACCTACCACAGTACATGATGTCAACATCCTGAAACCGACAATACATTCAAGTCACCCAGCCAAGACTATCTGCCTTTTAGGTAGCCCCAGCCGGAAGGTTCATTGCCGTGTTCACAAGAATACCCGACTGAGCCAGATGAAGTTCGCATTGCCAGGCCCTGTGTATGTAATGTCCACTTCAGCGTTACCCTTTAGGTCTCCAAGCTTCTATGTTGGCTCGAAACTTTAGGACTAGATTTTTGTGTGCATTTTTTTACCCATCGCCTGAGTGCTACATGGTCACCCGTACCATCCTCGAGTTATCATTCTAATACCATTGACAGTTCTCTTGGTTACATATGTTAAAATACGGAACATATACTAAGATATCAGTTATTCCTTTAATAAAGAATTTGGGCTACCGCGTAAAATATTAAGGTGTTGCATATGCCACTCTTTCAGGATGACGATTGTTGATGTCTTATAAACAAGGTTACTTCTTTCTGATGTATTATAATATATATTCAAGTCCAAAACTGTACGATCGAAACACGATCGGGAATTTTAAAGAACAAGGTTATCAGGTGAAACCATTACGGCTAACAGTGTGCATGTACACGACTCTCAAAATCTATCGTGAAGTTTGTTGGTTTGTGGGCTCTTAATGACATTTGATCAATATTAGTAATTGTCTAGTGCACCATCAGAGTCTTAGGGCGAGGGCGCACCAAGGAAACTGGAAACTGCAACGCAACCGAAATTACCGAGAAAAATTGCTGATTTCAAGCAGGAAACTGGTTTCCAGATTAGCAGGCGCACACTGAGGAAACTTATGTTTGATTAGTTGCTCACATCATCTCCAGTGGGCGTGTTCGTCCGACGCAATGCATGATTGTATTGTTTTAATTTCGTGCACTTACCTTCTGCAGTGGAAGATAATAATACTGACCCTGTCATATAATATGGCGGCAGTTGAGACCGGTCGGTACCAAATTTTGACATACAGTGCAACAATTTTAGCAAGATGATGGCCGTATATAGGCGAACCGTGTAATGTGGGAGAAGGGTGACTGTATAATAAGTTATACTTTAGACGGAAATATGTGTGAAATAAATGATATTTTAATATAAAAAGATGCCTAAATACAATATTAGGAAAAGAAATCATTGGATGCATCCGTTTTTCTGTGAGAATTTAAACTGAAACGCATATGTTGTTTCGAAAGAACTTAACCTGGATCCAGACTCCTTCGTCTCATGAGAAATTCTTTCCCAAGCCAAATATATTTTGTCTGCCAAGCATAGTCTGAGTGGCGTTTGTCATATATACCAGGCTCTTGCTCAGTTAACTGCACGGAAACAAAACAGCTTCTTCAAACTTTCGTGACATCTTAACAAACAAATGAATCACTGAAGCGCGTTAGAGAACAGCTGATACTAGGAAACCACGTGGCAACGCAGTTGTGAGAAGACTGGCATGCTCCGTTGCCTGGAAGTTGAGTTTCTCAGTCTCTCCGCGAGTTGCGTTGCCGTTTCTTCAATTTGCGCTGCTCCGTTTAATAGCATGTGTTCAGGCTGATATTAATTCCCTGAAATTGCGGTTGCCAGTTTCCTTGGTGTGCCCTCGGCCTTAGTGTCGACTTTCAAAGGATAATTCGAAAGAACGTAAGAGGCAGCAGCCTTGGCTCATATCAGGGTAGTAAAAAGGGCAAAGCTATTCCTGTGAGAGGCCGTGGAGTCCCACAGGGTTGTGAGACTTCTAGGATCCCACATTTTCTAGACAATCGGTTAACAGTTGGTGAGCATGTCTGCCTTAGGCGCCGCTTCCCCTGTACCCTCAGGAAGATTCCTCGTACTCATTTCTGCTAGTGGCTGATTCCACCCTAGGGCCATAGTGCGGCTGGAAGTATCAGGTCAGTTGAAAAATCCAGTGACCTCATCGGGAATCGAACCTGCAACGTTCCGGCTCGTAGCATAGTGCCTTAACCAACGACGTATCTTGTGCCTTCATAAGAGGATGGTATCCCGGCATTTACTGGAAAGGTCAGAGGCACAAGTGATGTACTTATGAAGGGCCGCGCCATAGCTGAAGCGGTTAGTTGCTGGCTTCCCACCGCGACGGCCCGGGTTCGATCCCGGGTCTGGTCAAGTGGGATTTGTGGTGGACAAAGAGTCGCTGGGGTAGGTTTTCTGTATCCCCTGCCAATCTTCATTCCACCAATTGCTCCACAATCACCCTCACCTATCATGTGGGGCTCGTACTATAGGCCAGAAGTGGCCTCAGTACAAGGGAGTTAGTCCCACCCCACTAGCAACAAAAAAAATGTAATTATGATGTAATAAAGAATATTAATAGGTCTGAATTACTTTGTACGCCAAGCGCCATGACAGTTAAAGCGTAATCTTCCTCACTGCCATTGAAGGTACGTCAGTGATACCATGTAACAAAATTCCCGTCATTTGGGGGTTCCGGATGGTACATAAAATGGTTTAAAAGCATTATATTTTTTCTGCAATTTACTCTCTACAGTTTTACTCCTAATGTACTTGTACAGTAGAAGATAAAAACTTTATGGCCTGAAGCGTGTGAGAGTATGTCCGAACCACAACAATATCACTTTCCATGCATTTCGTTACTTTAAAATCACTAGAAATAACAAATCCCATTCCATGTACACTTCCATCTGTGTAACTTTATGCAAGAAGCAATTCTTGTGAATCACTCACTCACTCATGGAGCTGAGCCCTTCTTGACAAGCTGCCAATTCTGCAGCTAATCAAGAATTTCCCAGCATTTCATGGAATCCAAACGTTCATTACCGTGTTCACAAGAGCCCTCCACTGGTCCCTATCCTCAGACAGATCTATCCAATCCATACCATCCCATCCTATCTCTCTAAGATCCATTCTAATATTGTCCACCCATCTACGCCTTGGTCCTCCCAGTGGTCTCTTTCCTTCTGACTTTCCCACCAATATCCTATATGCATTCCTCGTCTCCCCCATTCGTGCTACATGATCTGCCCACCTCATCCTCCTTGACTTGATCATTCTAATTATACTTGGAGAAGAATACAAGTTATGAAGCTCCTCATTATCAGTTTTCTCCAACCTCCTGTCACTTCATCCCTCTTCGGTCCAAATATTCTCCTCAACACCCTGTCCTCAAACACCCTCAGTCTATTTTCCTCCCTTAATGTCAGAGACCAAGTTTCACATCCATACAGAACCACAGGAAAAATTATAGTTTTATATATTCTAATTTTTATGTTTTTGGGCAACAGACGAGAAGACAAAAGGTTCTGGACTGAATGGTAGCAAGCATTACCCGAGTTCAGTCTCCTCTTAATTTCCTCCTGAATCAGGTTTCGATCTGTTATGGTTGTTCCCAAATATCTGAACTGTGCCACATTTTCAAAACATCTGTTTCCTATCTTTATGTCATGATTTTTCGCTGCATTTTGGTGACGAGACAGCAACATATACTTAGTTGTCTCTGTGTTTACTTCTAGACCAACCTCTTTACTTGTCTCATTTCAAGTTTGTATGTTCTTTTTATGGTATCTACATTATCACCCAGTGGATTCACATCTTCGGCGTAGACCAACAGCTGATGTGTCCCGTTTGATTTCAGTCCCTTCCTAATTGCATATTCTAAGGCAAAGTTGAAAAGGAGTGGGGATAAAGCATCTCCTTGTTTTAGACTATTCGGGATAGGAAATTTATCAGACAAATGTTTACCTACACGGATTTTACGAGTACAACTCATGAAATTCGTGTGAAAAATACGTAAAAATTCCCCTCAAATCGCCATGAAAATTTAAAATCTTGCATATAAAATTCAGTTTCTACCTGCAAGGGAAAGCACAGCGTCTCTATTGCAACAACACCTGTTCATGCTGCGTAGAGGAAGAATCGCTATTTCTTCTGAGAATCACACGAAACGCATAATTGGCGTCCATGGCAGAACTACAGAGTTCTCTTTTAATTCTAAATCAGATGACTAAAACTTGTACATATACAAATACGAACTAATATATTGCAACATTCTGCAGTTATTGCAACGAAATCGAAACGTTTCGCGCTCTTCGTGTACTCTTCATTTTCATAAACAGATTAATCTTACTTTAATGTTCTGTAAGTATATGGCTTTAATGTTATTCTCGCGACAGATCTTCATACGGATGCCATATTGATTCTCTGTAACGTGACTTTAAAATGTAAGAGTTTGTTTGACCTCCAGTGATAAGGCATTCATGCCAAATCTCACACTCGTTCATATCTACAAATATTATGAGCTCCGAATTATTAATTTAACTGCAATACAATCCATTCATTACTATACGCTTTGTAGCCATATGTTCGATAACCTGATAGGAATATATAATTGCTCACGGACAACAGAGTGGGACTTCTGCGTCACGCGCTGCTTCCTCTAGGCGAGAAGTTCCTGTCGCGGTTTCATGAAAAATCAGTCTACCCGACATGACAAGATCGAAGATTGCATGTTCGGCATGAACGGTGTTCTAAATGGGCAAATGTTTGCTCAGTTTATTTCCAATTCTCTTTCACGGCCATAAAATTAAAATTTCGCAGTAGGTTACTTCAAATTAAGTCTTAGAAAGTCAATTGAAGCTGGGAGCAATACGGCCGAAGTGAAATAGTTATTATATGGTGTTGATTCAGGAAATGAAGAATATTGGTCATTGTTTCGTGTCATTCTGCACCGACCGATGTTTAATTTCCGAAAAATAAAATCTCGACAAATTTAACATTTCCCTTTCATTTCATATAAAGATAAAAACTGAATTCCGTTACATATTGCGTCAAACAAGTAATGACAACACTTACGAAGTTCTGGTTACATTTTAAAACAACTTATATCCCCTGTTTACTGAACGATGTGACAGGACCACTAAAGTTGATTGGTTGGTTTTATGGCCGCCTGTCTCCACGAGCTTAAAGATGGATAACTCCTACACCACTTAAAGAAGTGAGTCTCCGTTTCAATGTGAAACTACACAATCAGTTACAAAGGTAATAAACTAACTCCAATCTAAAATCTCTTTCTTTAACAGTTGATAGTCAGGACTTTCGCCATCATGCAATCATCCCCTAAATGCGTCATCGGATACTATCAAATGCCAGTTCATTCCAGTTCATGTCTCTTAAATCAAGTTATCTAAAATATGTTTTAATGAATCATCCGGTTTATGCCTGGACATCGTCCTTTAAGATTTCTTTTCAATCCCGACACTTCTTAAGCGTTTATTTTTCCCAACATGTGTTGTACATTCTGTCACACACTATATAAGTCTTTTCATGTACCATTTATCCCTCTAGCCGTTTGTAGTTGAACACTCTCAACCCGTGTCCTGTCCTCGCACTAAGAGAGCGAGATTCGCACTGTAAGGAAGAACACACGGTAGCCATCATGACAAGGAACGTAATAGATCCAGCATCAGAGGACGCGGAAGAACAACAAGACCTTCAAAAGTGAAAGTGCAGCCAATATGATAAGTGTAACTTTAATTCATGAACTTTTTAACCAGTGGTAATAATATAACTAGTTAAAGTGAATTAAATTTTAAATTTTAACTTTTAACATTTGTATTTTTAACTTGTATTTTATAAGAACAACTTGACATATATTATTGAGCGTGGACCTGAACAGGATACAGGATCGACATAAGTGGAAAAACGAATGTGATTGCGTGTGATTGTGCAGCTGTGTTCGTACGCCTGAGGATGACCTCTTGAGGTCGAAATATGTAGTGTGACAATAATAAAAACGTGTTGTGTGGTCGGTAAAATTAACTCTATTATTAAGAACACACGGGTTACTTGCTTCGTTCTTTAGGGTCTGAATTTAGAGGACGTACTGTACAAACTATTGAATTTATAAGAAGCTTAATTTTTACCCTGCTTTTCGTTATGAAGGAAAGCGAGTAGGTTTGTGAGCTCACCTGCTGTCTGAGTGAATCTGTTTCTGTCTCTCATACCCATTATAACTCCAATTTTCAGACATTGACATAATTTCTGTTCACTTCAAGAACCTTTTAAAATCCCAGCTGTATTTCTACTTGTGTTTTGTAAGCCAGAGAGTATTAATCTCTTATGTTGTTGCCTAGCTTCTAGGATAAATACGATTCAATACAAATGACGTCCAAACAGTTCGCTTCCTCATGTAGAAAACATTGCTTGAATTAAATGATTCGACATATATCCAGCTTTATTTATTTAAGTTTAGAAGAAGTAAAGGTAAAAAAAGGTAAAGCTATCCCTGCAACGGGCCAAGGAGGCCCACTGGGTTCTGAGACGTCGAGGCTCCCACAATTTCTAGACAGTCGGCTCACAGATTGCGGTAAGGTTGTCAGCCTTATGCGCCGGCCGCCCCTTACCGCCAGGAATATTACTGGTACTCATTTCTGTTAGAGGCTGAGTCGACCCAGGGCCATAGTGCGGCTGGAAGGATTATGTCAATTGAAAAATTCAATGAACTCATCTGGAATCGAAGCCACGACTTTACGGCTTGTAGCATAGTGCCCCAAGTTTACAAGATGTAGGAACTTAAAGGAAGCATTGCTTTGGTGTACTAATGTTTTTTCTCCGTGGTTTATTTAACGTCGGCTTTCCAGTTTCGACACGATATGACATCGGATGGTGTCCAACAGAGGAACTCCCAGCATTTGTCTGGAGTGGCGAGAACCAGACTAGCCGTTGACCCGAGAAGAATTCAAACCAAGGACCTCCCAAATACAAGCCCAGATGGTTATCACTAGACCAGCTTGTTCGGCATCCGCAGTTGTTTCCACTCGGTACAATTTGGATTGCGGTCTTCTGAATTCTGAATGCAGCTGGTCACCGACGTTTCTGAAGAACCTTCTGCTTCCACCGGCAATACAAGGTGTCAGTTGGCCTGTCAGTAAACTGGTTCCCCATCGGACTGCAGTGTGCTTCACGTGGACCATTTCATAGCTTACTTGGCACTCGTCTCTGTTACGTGACCCTTGCCCTATAGATTTTTTTTTATTTTGAAATAATTTTACAATCTACTCAATATACATAAATGGAGTAATTAGTAAAAGGGATGGGTGTGTGTAATATTGAAGCACGTATCATCCTCCGATGATTCTCTGGTGCTTATCTAATGAGATCCTCTGGCCACATTCTATTTAGGCTTCTTTCTATTGCTGGTTGGTTGAAGAAGTTTCTTATTGGTTGGTTGTTGTTTTGAGTGGTCCGGTTTTTGTGTTTCTCCGCATAAGTTCTGATGACTTTTGTTTCGTATGGTATGCCTAGATCATTATGTAGAGTAGCGTTTGATACGTACCAGGGAGCATTAACTAGATTTCTTAGCGTTTTGGATTGGAACGTTTGGAGAATGTTTGTGTTGGAAGGTCTGCTGCATCCCCATAACTCTATCCCGTAGGTCCAGACGGGTTTTAGTATAGTTTTATATATGATTATTTTGTTTTCAAGAGAGAGCTGTGATTATTTGTTGATAAGCCAGTTCATATTTCTGGTTTGGGCTCTGGATGTCTTCTCTTGGCTTTTATATGCGTTCTCCACGTTAGTGCCCTATAGATGAATTTATTTTTGGAACCTTGAGATGATGATAGTGCTAATAATGATGCTGCTTCTGATGATGTTGCTCATGTCGTGGTTGTTGTGATAATGATAATGCTTGTGACGATGATGTTCATGATGGTGATGATGCAGATGTGATAATTATGGTGGCACTAGCAGTTATGATGATTATAGTGATTATGGAAGTAGTGGTGGCGATGGTGACTTGTGTGGTAATATTTGTGGTGTTGGTAGTGGTGGTCAGGAAGTAATCTAGTAGCATTTTATATTCCTCGTCAGTCATTGATCCAAAGTGCAACATTTCATTAGTTGGTACATGTGCTTTCTGTCACTTATCTTTAGTCTCAAGAAGTAATTACCTTATTAAAACTGTTTTAAAAAGAAACCCATGATTACTCTTTGAACTGTGCTACTATACGTCCTAATTGTTATTCCGGCTTCTTAATTACACGAAACAGACTGCTGACCCAGAAGTAAAGGAAATAATTCCAATATGCAATGTAATGGTTATAAATTTACTTAAGAAAAGATGCAGGTTGTCCTTTCGGTACCTGAACAACAGGGCCTACATTCTCATTTTTATCAGGAAAAAATTGTTGCTTGCATGTCTTACGCAAAGTTGAAATTAAGCGTTACGAGGTTTGCCAGAAACTACTAATTACACAGGCAGGTTCTTACATGATATATAGCTCTCCAGCCCCTTTGAAGAGGAATGTGTATAATATTATATTTAAGCATCCTGTTGCACTCTATACGATAAATGATATAATGATATAAACTCCGTCCCAAGTGCAAACAATATATTATGTGTCCTTGATCTTGTTCCTTTACACAGGAAGACTACACAGGGTAAGTACAAATAACAATAAAAACACATAAGAAAACATTACGTACATAAGATAATAATACGAATATTTGTATATTACAGATAACACCTGTACAGTGTGGAACAAGAACTAGCCGCTCCAGCACTTTAGACATAGGGCGAGTAACCCTAACAATTTGAAATTCTAAATTTAAAATTTAGAGAAAAATTTTAAAGGATTTTAAAATTAGAACTAAAGATTTTGTAATGATACTACAGGAAAGTCAAAATTAACGTGTGTAAAATAATCTACAAACCAGATAGATATCAACGAAGTAGATGTTGGTAATAAGGAGGAAAGTGTTTTTAAATGTTAAATTTTGGGCTGGGTGCAATGTGACAGCAACGTGAGTGTTATACACCTGATGATGGCCGTCTGAGGCCGAAACATGGAGTGTAAAGGAGCAAGATCAAGGACACATAATATATTGTTTGCACTTGGGACGGAGTTTATATCATTATATCATTTAAGGAATGTATATACTTTTGATTAACTTTTTCATCTGTAGGTTTCGTATCTGCAGTAAAAATATATGAAGACCGTTATCCATCTATTGCTCTACAGCCCTTTGTTGGGCTTTGGCCGTTTTTCTAGTTTCTTGATCTTTTACACATTCTGTAGGACTCCCTGGACGGGGACCAGCCCATAGCAAGGCCGCTACCTGCACACAGGTCAGCACAAACAGAGTAAATGTACACACACACATATCCATGACTCAAGTGGGATTCGAACCCACGATCCCAATATTTGAGCGGACGAAGACGGTTCATGCCATAGACCGTGCGGGCTCTATGATCCGCATGAAGACGGGTAAGGGATCCGAATGGAAATGTATTCAGAATTGTAGTGCAGTTTTCAAATCTTTAGCAGAGCGAAGAGCTATGGCTCAAATTGATAATGGACTAATTAACAAACACGAAGCTATTCTGTTTGATTGCCTCAGTTACAGTTAGTAGTCGCAAAATCAGACGATTCAGCAGCACACAGCGTCCCATGTGTTCCACGCGTCGAGTACACACAAGCGTCTTGACTAGAGTTGGCTAATTTAAGGGTTACAGAGGTCGAAGCTCAGAGGTGATTAATTTAGAGGCGGCTTTGCTTTGTAACGGAAGTATAAATTATGGGCAACTTGAAATAGAGGCATGTAACTAGCCAACGAGTCGTGTTCCTGCTTGTTTGTACAGAGAAATGTCCAAGTAGCTATGTTTTTGGCTTCTCCTTCAGAACACTTCCTCATTCTAAATTTACAAAAGATGGCGCATTCCTGTCCGTAAAGTGACTTGGTAACTGTAACTTTAGATTTATATAAGAGGTCAAGATTCGTTCCGCTGCTCTGCAGCCCAACCGGCGCTTCGCGAAGGCCTACCGGCGTTGAAATTGGCACCAAAAATGTATTTTCAACATTTTTTTTTAACTACGCGCAATTCATTCGTCAAGGACTTTCTCTTTATATTAAAAAAAAATCGATTTTCTTCGAAGCTGTTTCATGTTGCCTAAATATTAGGATCTTAATGTGAATCTAATGGAAATGAAACCCCTCAGTCTTCAAGACTCATATTGTAGTAGAACTAAGTGCACACAGGAAAGTCGTTTATGGTGACAGTTGTGAAATTTGGTTTACATTCAAATAAAGGATTTCCTGAGCAACCAAGTAAGTATCGATTACTGAAGGAATAGCTCCCCCAGGTCTTTTTTTTTCCTTGGAACTACAGCCCCAGTGGGCCTAGGCCTACCTCCATGAACTTCTCCGTTCACTTCGGTTTTTCTAGATCTTAACACATTCGGTAGAAATCCTTGGGAGGGTGATGAGCTCGTCGCAAGGCCTCTACCTGTATACAAACACAGAAAAACGCACACACACACAAACTAAACATCCATGCCCTGAGTGATATTCGAACCCACGATCCCGGTTTCCAAGCGAGCGAAGACAGTACATGCTCTCCCAGGTCATTAGGTCAAATCGAGGAGAATGAGACGGACTGAAAATGTTGCACCAATGGGAAAAATCGATACAAAAACCCTAGTCTAGAAACCTCAAGGAAGCAAACGCCTTGCTACACTCAGATATATATGTGAAAATTATATAAAAATTGATTAGGAACGGGGAGTGTTTCTTGTCAGTTAAGGAACTATCAGCTTCTCTAGAAAAATTCTGCACCCATGGAGTTTGTAATTTGTTTAGTTACTTAGTTTGGAAATGTTTACAATGTTAGCATCAAAGAAATATATTATAATTGAGTATATAAATTGGAAAAGGCATGAGTCATATTCTGGAGAAACCGAGATAAATACCTGTAATATACATACATATTTGCATATATATTTAATCGTTGAGAAAATGTCACGGTAACGACGTTCCATTTTATAGCATATGGACTGCCTCTTTTAGATTAGTTAGAGAGGGACATAAGTCTCGAGTGTTTTAGTCTCTATTCGCCAACTCACAACGACAGAGTTAACAATTGCAGTAGTTGGGACAGACAGAATATTGTTTCTAAACAAATTTATCTCAATGAGACTTGTCCTTGTGCTTAATTAGTTAGGCATCATGAAATATTATGACATATGGAGAAGTGGACCTCGGCTTTAGACGGAGGTGAGCGGTCACTTTCAGCCCCTCCCGCTTGTTCCTCTGGGAAAGTCCCCAGTACCCGTTGGATAGGAGGCAGGGTGGGCCACAGAAAAGGCCTGAATGCTATGGAGAACAGAAATATCTCGCATTGTCGGGAATCGAACCCGCGCCGTGCAGCACGTAGCCCATCGCACAGTCCATAATATGAGTCGTGATTTATTGACTATGCCATTCGCAAATTTATGAATAGCAGTGAACTGGAGGTCCGATCACAGTGGCTGCGCGGTCTAAGGCATGAACTGTTTTCGCTGGGATCGTGGCTTCGAATCCCACTCAAGGCGCTTTATTCTGTGTGTGGGTATCGGCCTTGTGACTGGCTGATCCCCTGTCCAAGGAGTCCTACCAGAGGTCAAGGCCCAGCAAAGGGCTGTAGAGCCATAGAGAGAGAAAGAGCGAGTGAGTTGGAGTTTGAGTAAACCGTCCCCTTTAACCTTGAAGTTGTAGGAAAGGCATCTTTTTGATTTCTCACTTTCTGTACAGTTATTTGTGTGTCCTGTAAAATGCACTTTCTTGAACTCTATATTTTTCCTAATTACGTCTTCAATTAAATTACACATATTTTCCAACTGTTATTCGGTATTCCGGTCTAGAAAACGGAAATTAAGGGCCGTGGGGATTCGTTGCGCTGACCACGCGACACCCTCTATCCGCTAAAGTTGGCACTAATTTCGCCGACAATCGGCGGTCGCTCGGTCGATATAGTTCGCTTGCGGACTAAGAGAACAGAGTTTTTTTATTCGACATTTTTAATATATTCGTACAGTTTTCTTGACGTTCATTTACTGCAAATAAAGGCCGCGCCATAGCTCAAGCGGTTAGTAGCTGACTTCCCACCGCGGCGGCCCGGGTTCTATCCCGGGTCTGGTCAAGTAGGATTTGTGGTGGAGAAAGTGGCGCTGGGGCAGGGTTTCTCCGAGTACTTCGGTTTCCCCTGCCAATCTACATTCCACCAGTTGCTCCACAATCACCCTCACCCATCATCTGGGGCTGGTACAACAGGCCAGAAGTGGCCGCATTACAAGGGACTTAGTACAACCCCACTCGCAATAAAAAAATACTGCAAATAAAAATACACTGCTGAGAAGCTCACGAGCAGCACATGCGCTGAAATACAGACATTGTATATAATTTATTTTTATTCTATTTCTTGAAATAGTAACCATATGGAAAATTAGTTTCAAATGAAGGTTGTTCGTTCCAGATACTTTATATGCCTTGTAGAAATATCTTGTATGAACAGATTGTTGTTACGAAAATTTATAAACCTGAATTTCAGCTACTGAAAAGTATAAGTTAGGTGTATAGTAAGACGACGCTGCGCAAGTTTACATATTTTTAGGAGTGCCTATTTTGAAGAAAGTTTTCCAAATCTGAATAAAATTATTAGCATTCCACCAAATTTTCGACACTTAGAATTATAAACATCTCATGGAAATAGAAGACACGAATAACTAACTAATAGCTATTTCTAGAATTACTTGTGGAAATGTTACAATGGAGCTGAACTCGTTCCTGTGAGTTAATGTTCTAATAATCGTTCCTATGTTAATCTGCACACAGATAAATGTATATAAGCATTCTATACAGCCGTATAGAAACAGAGAAACGGTAGGTTATTACCACTGTCAATATAGTTTGTTGCTCACTGGTCTGTATTCTGTAGTGCCTTTTCTTTTTAGCAAACTCTTTTAAGATTTTCATGTCGCAGGTAAACAGTGGTTACATTATGTCCATGTAGGATTTGAGGTTTTCACGGCCGTGACATGAAGAATGCCGTCTTCTGGGATGTGGCGCCGTGTATATATAGTAAACCGACGTTTCGGAGGAATATATCACCTCCATCTTCAGGGTAGAAGAAATGAAAAAAAAATCTGCGAGCGAGTGTCCAGCGTGAGTAGGTTCCTCCCACACGTCGCTTCATATTATGTCTACACGGCGCCACATTCCAGAAGACGGCATTTTTCATTGGTTAAATTGTTTTCCATGTATGTCTGAAAGTATGTTGTTTTGTTGTGTTGGGATGTCTCAGTTATATGAAGTGCTTCACAGAGCTTTTTATACGACGTTCGAGCAGTGGCCATTAGAATACAATTGAAACAAGCGATAGAGATAGCAGCACCAGCTGGTGTTGAGATCTTGTGACTGCTGTGCTCGTAGTAAAGAGTTTGATTTGCTCTTATCTGAAGGCCATGGAAATATGCATAGCAAAATATGAGGCTGATGTTCTTTCGCGAAGCTGGGGAGTTCCTTAATTTGTGAAACTTAATTTAGACTTCTCTTAAAAGGTAATCTGAAGTAAATAAAATGACGTATCCAGACAACATTACAAAACTGTTTTGTGTGAAATGAGTTAGTTTAGTGGAACCTGTGAATGAACTCTAGGCCGCCATATTTCATTGTGTAGACGGGATTTTAGAGCAATTACTCATTCTTAATATTAAGTTTTATTTTGAAAGGAAACCAACTTGCTGCTGTGAACATAATCATTTCATATTTGAATTGGAGAATGGTGGAATTCGTTTAAAGCTTCACAGACTCACGAACTTGAGAGTAATATTCATAACTTCCACACGACTTCCATTCAGTACACTTCACTTCGTTATGATAGAAAAGCGAATCACCGTTATGCTTCACGCTTGTGAAACTGTTTTATCTGGGGCATAACAAATAGTAGAAATTCTTATTGAACTGATGCCACAATACATGATGGTTCCTAAAAGTGTATATCATGTTTTATAATTGTAGAATATATGTATGACTTCCATCGCCCAGTTGCTTGATCCCACAATATATTTAACTGCGCTCCTTCAACTGTATAGGGCATGTAAAAATTTTAAAATTTTAAATTCGCTTAGTGGGGGGTTGAGTCCAACTGGGTCCACTCGGCACGGCAGCCACTGATTGGCCTATTGTAGCCTGCCCCGGGTGCTTATGATGATGGAAAATTTGGTGGAATGAAGATTGGCAGAGGACACCGAAGTACTCGGAGAAAACCTGCCCCAGCGCCACTTTGTCCACCACAAATCCCCTTGACCAGACCCGGGATCGAACCCGGGCCGCTGCTGTGGGAAGCCAGCGACTAACCGCTTGAGCTATGGCTCGGCCAACTCCCACCTTACCTCTTCCGGAACTGATTGATTCA
>NW_019741974.1:506499-522921 GCF_002891405.2 Cryptotermes secundus | reverse complement strand
GCAAGCCAGCGACTAACCGCTTGAGCTATGGCGCTGTGGGAAGCCAGCGACTAACCGCTTGAGCTATGGCGCGGTGGGAAGCCAGCGACTAACCGCTTGAGCTATGGCGCGGCCTCAGAGTGCATGTAACTTCTAATGAGATGGAAAATGATCATGAATCGAGAGGTAAAAGGTAAAGCTGCCCCTGTAACAGGTCGTGAAAGCCCATCGGGTTGTGAGAGGTTGAGGTTCCCACATTTTCTCTAGACAATCGGCTCACAGATGGTGAGGTTGTCAGCCTTACGCGCCGGCCGCCCTTTACCCCCCAGGAAGATTCCTGGTACTCATTTCTGTTAGAGGCTAATTCGACCCCAGGGCCATAGTGCGGCTGGAAGGATTAGGTTAATTGAAAAATCCAATGACCTCATCGGGACTCGAACCCGCGACCTTCCGCCTTGTAGCATAGTGACTCAGATAGCTAAGCTACCGCATGGCCCTCATGAATTGAGAGTATGTTAGAAATTTGAAAGATATATTAGCAACTTATTATAAGGTAGCGGTTCGGCATTCGAAAGAGAAATTTGTGGAAAACATGAAAAATATCAGGAAAAGTGGCAGACATTTTATTCGAATAAAATTCTGACACGTTACCACGACACGATCCTGCTTGGTGATCCACTTATCAATGGATGTTTTGAACAGTTATTCATTTATTATTTTTAAAACATGGGATGAATATGTAAATATGTAACGTTCCGTCAGGCGTGTGATGTATGACGGCCTATCGCTATTTGTGTAATCTATTCAAGAATCAGTCGCGCTGCGGCACACTGTCTGTGATCGATAGATCCTTTGCATCAAACGATGAAATATTACGCGCATAATATTCTCGTATTATACTTGGCTAGCTGGATGATATATATTGCCGAATGTCAATCTAAAACCTAATCGAAATAATGAGATAGTTCTCGGGCTTTTCTTGAGCAGATAAATAACTATGAACTCATGAAGGGATTAACCGAGGTGGAGTCGATTTTGTTTCAGAAGCTGAGAGCCCTGTTAAATAATTCTTCTCGTTGCGAGTGCCCGGCTTTATGCGAACTGGTGAACCGACAGCGAACGACAGAGTCAGGTTGGTTCTCCTGTTAGAATGATTTTCAGGTTGTTCAGGTTCAGAGCACACTGGGCACTCTTCCGTCATTAAATGGTCTACTTCATCTGCATAGAATTTATCTCTATAATTAACTGCATGGCGGAAGAGTTGTTTCTGATACATCGACCGCCTTTTATAAGCAAGTGTCACGTAACTTCGAACAAGGCCAATGCGCAGAAGAAAATTTTCAGACAAGGGGGTGGAGGGTGTGAGAAGTGACAGGCGGCCAGTGGAAGAACGAGTGTTAAGAAACTCCTCCCACCACAAGCTATGCGCGGGATTTAAATAGGAATGCGGGGCCTTGTTCGAAGTTATGTGACACTGTCTTTAACTAGTCTGAAATTGAAGAAAGCAGTCTTCTGGGATTTGGCACCGTGTATATGTGGTGTTAACCGACGTTTCGGAGGAACGTATCGCCTCCATCTTCAGGGTAGAAGAAAAAGTATAAGAAATCTGCAAGCGACAAGACCGTGAGAACGGTAAAAGCAGACTGGAAATAACACAGCTATGTGTGAGCCGTGAAAGCCTCAAATCTTACATAGTCTGAAATTCTCCACCTTTCATGGAACACCGAGGTTCCTTAGCGTGTTCACAGGGTCCCGCCATTGCTATTTATCCTCAGCCAGAAGAATTCAGTAAATTCTAAAGGGTTCTGACGATGGTGTATACGGTATAGCACACAAAATTACTGGGGTTTTAAACTTTTTGCCGTCGTCCGGTGTTCTAGAGAGTAGGAAAAGCAACGTTTCGGAAACTGGATCTGTTTACGTCCTCAGATGAAGGGGTCCCCTAGAAAGAGGTTCTTCCCCCTTCACCTTAGGACGGAAACAGATCCATCTTCCTAAACTTCGTGTTTTCTATTCGCTAGAACACCAGACAATGGGAAAAGTCGAAAAACGCAATAATTCTGCAAAAGAATTCATCCCACAGCATCGCGTCCTGTTTCTTACGAAATGAGCAAACTTGAATCCATTATATGAGTCCCGATCTGGGAAATAATGTTTGTCAACATTTGTACCCCAAAATCCCCTGTTGCATTTTACCAAATGAGAACTTCTGCGTGTGAAGGAGATTCTTGACTAATACGACTACTGAGACAGAAGTCGCCAGAGGGGTTCATAATTTGTACTCATCAAATATCATTAAATCTAGAAGGATGAAATGGGCAGAGCATGTAGCATGCATAGGAGATGTGACAATGCATGGACAATTTTAGTCAGAAATCCTGAAGAGAGGAGAGCACTTTGTTAAGATCTAGATATAGATGGGAGAATGATACAGGGAGTGAGGGTGTGGACTTTATTTGTCAGGGAGTGGCAGGCTCTTGCAAATGCGGTAATGGACTAATAAGCCAGTGGATATTGAATGAGTGACACGTAGCTTCCTTAGAAGCAGTGGCTCAGTGGGGTTGAGACAGAAAGCAGAAAGTTGGGAAGAAGAAAAGCAAGCAGAAAGAGGGAAAACAGGAGTGAAAGAAACACATAAATAAGCAAACAATTAAGATAACAATCACGTGAATATATACGTTTTCATTTATAGAACAGAATTCGATCAACATGTCAATATTATGTAGGCTGAAAATGATCATTTAAGTATCTAGGCCGTTAGCGTTTCTTACCGTATACTTCCTCACTGTGGAGTAAAACAGTTCATAACAATGTAACGGAGCAGTCCCCATAATGTGGCTTGCAAATTACATGTGGGCTAGAGCTCATACCTCACACGAAACCTAGGTGGCACAATAAAATTGTCACGATCCCCAAACCTTTTTCCGTATATACTGAGCTGTAGAATGAGCATTATGCCATTTATTGCTGAAATTATGTGCTTGTGTGCGTCGCGTCACTCCTAACATTCGATTAGCTGAGAGAGTAGACGTCAAAATGCCAGTATGGAGTTACTGAGGTAATACAATAAGAGAAGGAATATTGCAAAGCGCCTCGTAAAATAGGGAAATATTATTATGATGCCTTGTGGTTAACGTCACACGATACTTCCAACACTAGGCTTGTCATAACACTCCGGGTTCAGTCCTCAGATCTCCTAATCTGAGACATGCCTGCTTACATTAAATCCACACTTGTCTATGTTGCTTAAACTCGAATGGCTGATCATGCAATAAAATACTCTTTATTTGCATTAACAACATATTATCACGGATGAGGGGTTTCCGTGACGAATAATAATGGGTTCTGGATTAGATTTATTGGCACTTCTGTTACAACTACAATAAATTAGAAGAGCTCAGAATCAATGCGTGTCTAATACTCGCTCCATTCCTCACTGGACCACGAGTGTCTTCTCTTCCACTGTGACTGACTTGGTTCTGATTTACGAATCGGTGATGAAGAGAGTTTTCATTCCCATGCAAGGAACAGGACACGAAACTTCGAACCCGTGGCCAGTAACTTCACTAAAATATATCGGCACGCAGTACATCGTTGCAGGTGTCACATCTCGTAAGTTCTTTATCTCTCTCAGTAAAATGCCTGAAATACAGTTTTGATTCCTTCCGAGATTTGTTTAGATTCTCATTTGCTCCTCCTCTGCACGAGATACAGTTTCACGATGTAAAACAGCTCGATACAGTTCACAGAACTGCAAGCGTCTTGATTTCCAGTGGTTAGAGCACTGACAGAACACTTTGTGTTCAATTATTACAGAATAAAATTTGAAATACGTCAACAATGAATCTTCTTGTTTATTTGAAGCCGGTTAGATTCTCACTAGCAGTACGGAAGTTCTGTCCACAGTTTGGCATCTAGGTAAATTTGTGAAACATTATTTCCTTGTCGACTACATATTGTAGGTTATGTGTCGCGTGAATAATACGTGTTTTTTGTTGACTAAAACAATATTGTTTAACTTCATTGCTGACATTGTTGATATACACTTCTACATGCGCAGTGAGACAAGACATGAAGTTATGTGTGTGTTAGAATGTATCAGTATTGTCTTAGGGAATACTTAAATTCCAATTTTGTGTTCATCCATCTCCCATGTAAGTCAAACGGTGTTTTTATAGTACCAGAAATCAGTGTAATTAATGTGAGATCACGCGGTATTTGGTTATACCTGGCAATGGTATCCCCTGCTGTTTATATAGCAACCAGAGGTTCATTGTCGTGTTCACAGGATTCCTTTACAGTTTCCTACGTTGAGCACAAGAAGAATCCCATCCATACTGTCACAAAATATTTCTTCAATTTTAAATTCATTGTTAATTTCATGACTTATAAATATTTCAGGCTTAAGAGGGTTCAGTATTCAGAGGAGTGTAGTATGGTTCCAATCTTGGGATTACTTTGTGTTATTGCACATTGAGAATGAAATATTTTGCATGTATCCCGTGATTGAAATTCCATTTATGCTTTCTAGCACCGAAAACAGAATGCTCTTTTTGAATGAGAGCGCTGACGTACCTGTTCGGAGAACCCGTGTTCAGTATCGGCCAACTGACCCTTCAAGAGGTCCAGGTTTATATACCCAATAGAGAAGGGAGACATGGAACACTTCACAAATCATATCTGTTATCACGTGATACACGTTTTCTCGGCAGACTGTCTGTGTGTCACCGAACTTGAATATGGCGTGCAGTACTTATCGATCGTATCACCAAGACAAAGGAAAGTAAGTTCACACCCTTATCAAGATCGTTAGTGCTGTAACAGTATATGAAAAGGCAAAAAACAAAGAGTGGAATAAGAAGTTCTGGGAAGAACTAGTCGCCTCATTCCCCTTCACTACAATTTGAGTATCTGATAGAAGTATAAAATGTAACTTTAGTTTGTATGCGGAATTAAGTCAATAAAACAATACTGTTTGAGAGACTGCAATGTTGGTATTACTGATGGATGCAATTTATAAAGTATGTCGTTGAAATTGTTGGCATGCGTGTTACGTGTAAGCATCAATGAATCGAGTTACCGATCCCTACCCCGTCTATAGTCACTCATACACGTGACAATATTTTTCTGACTAAATGAGTACTTAATTTGGGAGATATGTAGGAAGAGAAACGAATGCGGTCTGCGAATATGAAATAGTTTACTTGTAGCCATACTATCTTACCATTGAGTATCTGATAATATGGAGATCTGAAACGTACCTGACATCCCTGTGTTCTGAGGACCCGATCGGTTTTTATTCTCTTTGTATCAGGGACTGATCTAGCCACATACTAGTGGAATTCCCCTACTTTCCTGAGTCCCGGTAATGCTTGTGACTGTACCATATGCAGGTTAGCAGCTCTGGCAGGGTTCTGTAAGGTAACTGGGACGAGTCCCAGGGATCCGCCTGTGTGTTAAGTTCAAAGATCCTGGTACATTTCCAAATTCACTGCGTGATTAGGGTTCTGTAAGTTAACTGCGACGAGTCCCAGGGATCCACCCGCGTGTTAAGTGTAACAAGCTACAATTACATTTATTGATAGTGCAGTAAGGATTGTATGTTGGCCGCGCCATAGCTCAAGCGGTTAGTCGCTGGCTTCCCATCGCGGCGGCCCAGGTTCGATCCCGGGTCTGGTCAAGTGGGATTTGTGGTGGACAAAGTGGCTCTGTGGAAGGTTTTCTCCGAGTACTTCGGTTTCCCCTGCCAATCTTCATTCCACCAATTGCTCCACAATCACCCTCACCTGTCATCTGGGGCTGGTACAATAGGCCAGAAGTAGCCGCAGTACAAAGGGACTTAGTCCCACCCCACTAGCAAAAAAAAAAAAAGATTGTATGTTGCTGAAATTTTACAACATTATACGATACGAATCGAAGACAGAGCATAACTTTCTGGTGATTTTATTTGAGGTTTATACCTCAGATAAGAATAAAATACGATATCGGGTTCCAGGGACACACGAATGTATTAAGTGTAAATCCCTGTCAGCTGAGAGGTGAAAGTATTACAAGCTCTTTATTATAGGCTTAGGGATTGGTCTGTTATGTAAATGGAAGAACTTAATGAAGGATGTCTGAGAAGAAAGGCGCTGAAGGCAATATTTGAATGTTTTAATCGATAAACGAAGTAGCAAGGAGTCGGACAACGTTGTATAATGAGAGTTTAATATGTACACTTTGCCACACATTATAGATGAAGTTACGAAGGGTGTAGTGTACTTGGGTCCGGTGAAATATAAGTGCAAAATTTTGGCCAGAATACCTGAGGGGAATGTTTCTCGTGGCAGCTTAAAGGAGTAGATGTGAGAATGTGAACTGGATTCTTCTGCCTCAGGATAGAGTCCAGTGGAAAGCTCTTGTGAACAAAATGATGAACCGTCGGGCTCAGTGGAAATTCATTCTCATTAGTAGCTACTGCGGACTTAGTTTCATGATGTGGATTATATCTCGATCCGATGGGTCGTGAATAGAGATCATTCCTTCCCCATCAGTGATCAGAACGTCGGCGTTATCTTTTCCTCTCGATAGCAATTCCAGTCGCCCATTCGCCAAGCAGCGAATAACGACTCAGCGACTGACAAGACAGTAGCGCTGAATTTAACGAGAGCTCAGATAAGGAAAAGAATCTTTCTTCCAATTCCCTCCCGCCTTTAAATTCAGTAATTGCTTTCTTATCAGTCTGTCGCAAGATTCAGTGGGGCGTGCCTCGAGATAGATACAGTGGGTGACGTTTTATTCCCTCCTGGTCGTGTCCCTACGTCACTCAACACTACGTCATCACACAGTGTGCTCTGCTGCTGTCTCCACCTGTTATACTCGAGATGATGGTGAGGTTGTCAGCCCTACGTGCCAGCCGCCCATCACCCCCAGAAAGATTCCTGGTACTCATTTCTGTTAGAGGCTGAGTCGACCCCAGGGCCATAGTGCGGCTGGAAGGATTGGTTCAATTGAAAGATCCAATGGCCTTAACGGGATTCGAATCTGCGACCTGCCGGCTTGTAGCATAGTGCCTCAACCAACTACCCTACCGCGTGCCCCTCAACATTTCTTCTCTTTCTGCCACTTTGGAGCACAGAACTGATTTCTCAGTCTCGTGATCATTTTACAGACGGTAGAACTCCTTGGACGGGTGATCAGCTCGTCGCAAGGCCTCTACCTACACATAGGACAACACAAACACAGAATAAACGCATACACACACCAAACAGTCATGCCTTGTGTGGGATTCGAACCAACGATCCCGGCTTCCGAGCGAGCGAGGACAGTACATGTCTTAGACCACTCGACTGCCATGACCGGCATGTAGGAAATTATTAAGGAAAAATATTGTAGCTAGACACCAAATTTCACCCTTGTGAGAGCAGCAATTTAGGTCCTATCACACGGAGACCTAAATGCTTATTTCGTGCGGATGCCGTGTTAAAAATTTAAATTGTTCATTAAAGTAAAGCGGGTATTTTGGGGCCAGCATCCAGCCTTCATTAGTTAAATGGAAGTATTATTATTTTAAAAGTACTGTATCCTTTCAAATTTGTTACTTATGCCGATAAATGCCCATCACACGATTAAAATGATGCAAAGGTACAGCACGCAGTATGACGATTTATTCGAGAGCTCTTAAACGATACCGTATCAGCTGCAAAGGCTTTGAGAGTGGGCTGAGGTAGGATCATTATGTATAATAATTGTAAAGGACAAGGAAGGCTTGGTCCGCATCGAAATTGTATAGTAAAACCGCGAATAAACCCCCAAAGCGTGTTGGATTTGAGAATCTCACAGCAGTGGTTATGAAGAGTTCTGTCTTCTCGGATATAAAGCTGTGTATTCTACCGAAAGTCAACCCACGCTTATGCTACCTGCTTCACGCTGTTTTCTTACTTGACTTTTTCTTCGACCCTGAAGATGCAGGCGATATGTTCCTCCGAAGCGTCGGTTTACTTTCAAAGGACCACAGGGCATTGTATCCCAGAAGACAGATGTATTGAAACCTCCAGTATAATTAATTCACTGTCCAATTAGGCTAATTCTGTCCCCCTTAGGTACTGACATCTTGCTAGTAAATATGTTTTACAATTGTTATTATTTCTCTTTTTTCCTGCGAGCAGGATGACACGTTTCACACACTCAGGTATGCAGGAACAGAGCGGAGATGGAATGTTATGGTGGCCTCTGACCTGAGTGCAATGGAGACAGACTTCGTGGGGCAAGGCACGACTGTGCACTCCCATGTCAACATCAGGATGATAGCTTTAGATCTGTTGGAAACAATTAAGCAGCAAGTATGATGTAACTAAGCTCTATCCTAGACCGCGACATAGCTCAAGCGGTTAGTCGCTGGCTTCCCACCGCGGTGGCCCGGGTTCGATCCAGGGGTCTGGTCAAGTGGGATTTGTGGTGGACAAAGTGGCGCTGGGGCGGGTTTTCTCCTAGTACTTCGGTTTCCCCTGCCAATCTTCATTCCACCAAATTCTCCATCATCATAATCACCCGGGGCAGGCCATAATAGGACAATCAGTGGCCGCCGTGCCGAGTGGACCCAGTTGGACTGCACCCCCCACTAAACGAATATAAAAAAAATTAAAAAGAAGCTCTATTCTATTAAGGCATACGGGAAGTGGAGTTACAGCTCCATTGGATGAAGGCGAATGGCCACATCTGCGCCCTTGCCTCTTTACCTCCAGGGATCGGGCCCTCTGGTACCCCCTGGATAGGGGGCTGGGTGGACCCTATAGCTAGTTTGAGGGCTATGAAAAGAAGAAAAATATGTTTCCGCTTCCTGGAATCGAACCCCGATTTTGCAGCCCGTAGCTTAGCCTTTGCACTCACTGAGCTATTCCGGCCCCAGTATCGATTATATGTGTTTTAGTTTCCTAAAGTAGGCTGTGCCATCTCATCGTGTCTGTGTATCCCCCCTAATGAATTTAGAACGCCTGAACCAGTTTTCATGAAACTTGGTATGTATATCATGGCACCTGAGCCCACTTCAGCGGTGTACTTCTTAAATCCCTCCCACCAGTCTGTATCTCTGCTATCTTTGCTAGAGCGACGGCTCATTTAATATTTTGCTTCCAGCCTTTTGAGAGGCCACAGTGCCTTCTGTTTGTTTGTGCAAGATTTGGGGTTACATAATAACGGAATCATACTAAAAACCGTTGTTTTCGTTCTCGCTAGTGTTGCGGCAGTAAACATTCCAAACCCGACCTCTCATACACATCCGAGAGGTAAATGTACGAGAACAAACTCGTCCAAGCTTCCTGCTCACCCAGACCTCACCTGCCTCCATCATATATCTTAACCATCTAGCCGAATATAAATTAGTCACGTACCTGTTCGGCAACCTGCTAGACATGCCGACGATAACGACTGTGATGATGATTATGATGAAGAGGTGAAAAATAAACAAGTATATTACCAAATACTATGTTAAAATGTTTATAACTTCTGTTTCTTGCAAGGGGTTTTAAAAATAGTGTCACAACTGGGACTCATTTCCTTACTTAAGGGCTTAAATGTTTTCATCGGATTCTTCTAGCGCTTCTAACTATTCCACGGAAACTTCCGGATAATATCTCGGCCTTTTTACCTGCTGTCCCTACCGATTTGGCTCGTCATTTCCCTTAGATCACACATATTAGCAGTGAGGACTTGGCACCAAGCCACGGACCATTTTGTCTACACAATTCCCAATTAAGGGAAACCTCTGTCCACGTGCAAATTCTAAATGGTTTCTGTCAGCATCCTTCCCGAATGATTCTCACTCGGGGACTCTTCCGCCAACATCCTTCCCGAATGATTCTGACTCGGGGACTCTTCCGCCAACATCCTTCCCGAATGATTCTGACTCGGGGACTCTTCCGCCAACATCCTTCCCAAGTGATACTGCACCAAGAACTCTTCCATTCGCATCCTTGCACACACTATGTGCAGCCGTTCTGTTACTTTTCATTCCATATTGAACAACTAAGCAGTTAATATATTTTAACAAGGAAAGAATCAAATGAAATTGCCAATCTTAAAGACGTTTCTCATTGGATGTTATTTAGTAGCAACAGCCGATACAGGGTCATTTAATAACGTATAAAAGACAATGAGACAGATTTCATCATTCATATCCATAGCTCTCATTCGACAGCGCGCAATCTCGGAACGTTACAAAAAAAAAAGACTCCGTGGTTTTAGTCCGCAAGCGTACTATACCGACCTAGCGACTGCCGCTTGTCGGCCAAGTTAGTGCCAAATTTAGCGGATAGAGGGTGTCACGTGGCCAGCGCAACGAATCCCCATAGCTGTTAATCTCGGTTTTCTACACCGGAGCAGCCATTTCCTTGAAATAGCTCGACAGTTATCCTCACGGGGATGAGTGGAGTCCGTTACAGACCCACTACTACTCAGGAAATCTGGTAGCGCCGGTAATCGAACCCGGACCTCTGGATCTGTAGCCAGGAACTCTGACAACTAGATCACAGAGGCGGTCCGGAACGTGATACACGTTCTTTAACTCTCTAAGAAATAACGAATGATATTTAAATCCGAAATCTAGAAAATATAATCAAGCAACATGTGTACGATGTAACATTTTCTTTGTAATCGCCCGCAGAATTTATGTCTTTTGGTTGTATGTAGTCAGTTGCAGAATGCTTGCATTCAGTGAATGCCATACAGTACAGAATTATTTAGACAGGTGTATATGGATTTCTGGACCAAATTCAGGCAAATTTATAATGCCAAAATACGAAGAGTGTATGTGTAGGAGAGGAACAGAAGAAAGAGCGATCTATTCCTTCCTTCGAATTGTCACTGTCTCTCCGTCAACAAAGGGAATTAAACCGTAAACATTTAATTCACATCTTCAGATGTTTTCTCGGTACAAACAAGCGTGAAATTCATTCACCATTCTTTCTAAACTTACGATTCTGTTTCGGGAATAAGAAAATATACATATATTCTTTGGAAGATGTTAGAAGTCCTTCCATTTTAATATATTCAAATAAATTGTGTAATTTAGAGACCGGTCTCCAATTCGAACAGAACATTTCTGCAGATAAAGTCACTTGGATTTAAAACATTTGTGGTTACGTTTTTTTATTATGAATTCATTTTATAATACACACATAAAAAGTACTCTACAGGTAGACGGACGTAACATAGCGTGTTTTGTTTAGAGATATGAATCCTTGAAAATATCCTCGTATTTGAATGTGGCATAGTAACCTACATGTGCTCACACTATTCAGATCACTGAACAAGCACGAAAGCAGGAGCAATGCGTGTCCTGGATTGTGGTAGAGTCATTAAGTTCGTGGACTGTGGTTTCATCGCATCATATTACAAGATATTCACAAACATTTAAACAGATTCACATCGGCCCACAAAATAGTTGCCATTGGCCGCTATGCGAGTCTGCCAACACTGATATAGCTGCCGAAAACATTGCTGAAACATATTGGCAGGAAATTCCCGTACGGCGTCTCTTGTGGCAATGACCACCTCCTCGGACGACTGAAATCTACGACCACGTAGCTTTGCTTTCAAGCGGCGAAAGAGAAGGAAATTGCACGGTGCGAGATGAAGTGAGTACGGAGGGTGTGGCAAAACGGTGACCTGTTGCCTTGTCAGTTCCTCTTGGACAAGAACAGAGCGATGTGCAGGGGCGTTGTCGTGTAGCAACAGCCAATTCTTCCCACGCCAAATGTTTCGGTAGGGGATTTGCCTACTTTTCGGCAGAACTTGATGTTTTCCAGTTGTTCAAACTGTTACATTTTCGATTTCCGTCACTTGCATTTAACTGCGGTTCACAGTAGAGGGCGTAGTTCTGCTTACACTGTCTGCACACAACTTCCTCTTGCTGTGACGAGAGATGAACTGACAGGGCATCGTATAGTGCCTCACCCTATCTAGTGTAATGCACTGCAACGACGCTTTGCGGCCAGTCCACGAACTTACTGACTACGGTAATATTTACAGGCACGAAACATCTGCTACTGCATATATTCATACTCCGCTTTGTATCAGAGACTGTCATGTTCCGTGAGCACAGCGCTGCAACTGTTGTACTGACACTTAAATCTCAGCGGATTAAATTAAATGATCAATAGGGCTCCATTCAGCAAATAACACAAGACGAAATGTCCGTTGAATTAACTTGTCATTTATAGACAATTTGTCGATATCACGGTTTGCTGGAATTGAGGTCAGCGAAGCTAAGGACAATAGCCATCTATTTAATTTACTTCGGAATATTTATGTACCTTAAAAATACACCGCGTCGCTTCTGCATATGTCTCAGAATCACAATTATGGCCTTATCATATTACAGCGTACAAGACCCCTAAAACGATAAATGAGTGAGGAAGAAGAAATAAGGAGAGCAAGAAACAAGAAAATCAAAAGAAGTGAAAACGAAGAAATAAAGTAAATAAAACAAAAATAATGGAAGAACGAAAGGAGAGGACAGGCAGAGAGATGCAAGAGAGAAAGGAGAGGAGAGGAAGAGAGATACAAGAGAGAAAGGAGAGGACAGGAAGAGAGATACGAGAGAGAAAGGAGAGGACAGGAAGAGAGATACGAGAGAGAAAGGAGAGGACAGGAAGAGAGATACAAGAGAGAAAGGAGAGGGCAGGAAGAGAGATACAAGAGATAAAGGAGAGGACAGTAAGAGAGATACAAGAAAGAAAGGAGAGGACAGGTAGAGAGATACAAGAAAGAGAGGAGAGGACAGGAAGAGAGATACAAGAGAGAATAAGAGCGCTTCTCTCCGCCTCCTTTTAAACCCTGTTGCATGTTTACTTCTGGTCAATATCTCGGACTGTGGAGCGTCGAATTATTGCGTCATATTGAATCGGAACGGATATTCAAAGAAGTCGTCGTGAAATTATTCAAGAACTCTTTCCCCATTTGCTAAAGGCAAATTGCCTTGCCCGGATATTTTTTTAAAAAATGTTCTTTATGCATAAAGTATCGACTTAAATTATTATATATTCTCAGCATGTCATGCTTAAAATATCGATATGAAAAGAAAGAATAACTCCACTGATAAAGTACTGCAGAATTTGGGGATATTAATTCACAGTGGCCTATTTAAATAATCCTTGAATTATGCGAGCGCGTAATATGAAGTCAGATTGCATTAAGTAGACCTAAGTGGCATCTTCCAGAAATGTGGCAAGGAGAAGTCAGTATCACTGTATACAGGAAACGTATGCCCATGTATGTACACATATTGCATAAGCAAACAGACCTCACATGGGGCGCTTCAGATTTATGCTTAGGAGGTGCTGGTTTAGAATCCCGGCCGGGATACCGGCTATCCTGATTGAGGTATATCGTGCTTTCCCTCAGTCACTGGAGAAGCTCCTCGATGAAACCGCCCCCCTTTTCTTTCTTTGTACTTACGTGCCGGCTTCGGTAGACCACTCGACTCCTATCAGGATCGTGTTGAGGCAATAACTCAGGCAACCGGAAACTGCACACTCGAAGCCAGCCCACTGCTCGAAATCAACAGCAGAACTTCCGCTGCCCACAAACTGTTTATTTATTCAGAAGCGAAATATTGTAACTTCCTTTGCAAGCACGGAGTAATGTGGCCCTTTATTGTTATCAGATTTAACAATTCAGAGTGAAGGGCTGATGATTTTAGAGAAACACAGGAGCGCAGCCCAGTGACGTCTGCCTCCGATCAATTAAAAACGCCAAGTTTCTGAAGACTGGTATCCTGCGGGAGCATCGCTTCATCCCTCAAGAAGGATTTGAAACGACGGCCCTTCTCCCAGACAAGAATTCATTTCCTGTTGGCTGTCTTTTAACTACCCAGATTCATCATGCTATCCGCATAACGAATTTTGAGAATAAAAGAGTTCCCAAAATACAGAACTCGGAACCCCGCATGTGAGAGCGGTTAGTTTCTTTAGTTTAGGGTCCAGCTACACCCTTCCGAAGACACTTTATGACAGCTACACATGCCAACAAAACAGAATTCACATCTTCAGAAAACTAAACTTGCCTCCCGTGGTGACCTTGTCCCCTTCCGGCCACCCAAACTGCATGTAAACAAGAACAAAGCAGANTTGTGGAGATACAGCGTATAACATCAATTATAATACATTTTGTGCTTTCTGAAATGCACGGGCCCCCAGTAAGAGAAACACCAGTAATCTGAAAGGAAATTTTGAGAATGAATACTCTTCTATGAAGCCTATTGACTCTGAGGCGCTATTAGTATTTCTCATAGTGGGGGGGGAGTCCAGTTGGATCCACTCGGCACGGCGGCCACTGATTGGCCTATTGTACCTGCCCCGGGTGATTATGGTGATGGAGAATTTTTGATGGAATGAAGATTGGCAGGGGAAACCGAAGTACTTGGAGAAAACCTACCCCAGCGCCACTTTGTTCATAACAAATCCCACTTGACAAGATCCGGGTTTGAACCCGGGCCGCCGCGGTGGGAAGCCAGCGACTAACCGCTTGAGCTATGGCGCGGCCAGAAGACACTATTAGTAACACTCCTCTATGAAAGAACTATCCCAAGATGCACATTCCTCCTTGAGAAGTGCTAGATACTAATCTGCTTTCATAGAACCCAAACGTTCATTACTCCACAAAAAGAACCCATCACTTGCCTCTCTCTGTATCTTGTCATCAGGTTCTCTGATAAATGTGTGAAATTCTCGTTTTGCAATGTGTGCTACATCTCCTTCACATCTCAGACTTTTTTATTCAGTCACCCAGAATATTTACAGAGAGAACTGTCGAGTGTGCTTCAGTTTTACCGGAACGACAAAGAGGGGCGCAGATTGGAGCGTCACATTAAATCATTGGACCATTTTTATCTGTGAAATTATTTCCATAACTTAAAATAATGTCCCTGTAGAAAGCTCCTTGTGAATCATATGTTCACACCAAATCATATTTTTTGCAAAATGGAAAACAGTTTCGTATTGTAAATTCTGCACAGCATTTAGAATCGCCCTGTGACTTCAATGCATTGTCCTGAATTGACGAAATTGCAGACACAGTCTCTTAGTCGTTAGTTTGACTTTACATTGAATCGTTTCGCTGTAGAAGGATCAGTCTAAAGTTTCTCCAAAATGTCGATTTCTTTTAACGTTTAGGCCGCGCCATAGCTCAAGCGGTTAATCGCTGGCTTCCCACCCCGGCGGCCCGGGTTCGATCCCGGGTCTAGTCAAGTGGGATTTGTGGTGGACGAAGTGGCGATGGGGCAGGTTTTCTCCGAGTACTTCGTTTTCCCCTGCCAATCTTCATTCCACCAACTGCTCCACAATCACCTATCATCTGGGGCTGGTACAATAGGCCAGAAGTGGCCGCAGTACAAGGGACTTAGTCCCACCCCACTAGCAATAAAAAAACCGTTTCCGCAAATAAAAATGTAGTGATTATGAAGTACCATTTAAATCTCAGTGGTTAGGATTATTGGTGTAGGAATGCATTGAAAAGCAGTTTTTCTTTGTGTCTTTTTTTCATTTAAAGAAACTTTACAGATTATATAAGTTATATAGCACCAAATAATAGGATTTTTGTGGATACCGAATTGAGAAGACATGGAAAATGCGCTCATAGTCTAATGGTTAATGGGCCAACATGGCTCATAGCCCCTGAGAGAAATTTCCGCATGGGTGAGGGGTCTCTGTTCTAAGACTGAAACACGGAATGTCTCGAACACGAACACGGTTTCTTAGCTTTATGTTTTGATGCATGAGAAAGAAGCTGTTTCCGGGTCAACCAGGCTCGGAATATGAGAACAAAGGCCACTGTCAGGCCGTGTCTGAAGAACATTGCAGGCACGTGTCATCAGGTTATCACAGACATCGATGTTCGTCTTGAGTATGCCGTCAGATGGGACAATGCGCTGGACGTGACGTATGTTGAAGATGTGTTTTGTGTAATGTTGAAATTAATGATATTGACGTACCCTTTCCTAACTCATTTGTCGTTTCAGCACTTACGAATGGAATTCAGTAATCAATTCAGTAATTTCGGGAGAAAAGAAAAAGTTATTTTTTACGTTGTCACATTTTATAAGTTGAATTTCCAGTATCATAAAAATATGCCAGAGAACTTTACTTTGTTGCTCGTAAGTGAGAGAAAGAGAACGAAAGTCCGTACGTCCAATTGTGAAGACGGGGTGCGGAGCCCCTAATGATGCTATTCAAATAAGCAATACGCAGTTAAATAGATGTAACACAACTTTAATCGCAGATAATCTAATGAATTCTCCGCTGATTAAAAATCATAATCATCACGCTCATCATTCCAGTGCAAGTTGCCTTACACGCATCGTTCTCTCACTTGAGAGAGGGATTAATGCAGAACATGATTTGTTTCAGTCTGCTCCGTCACACCAACAATATCATGAAAAGTTAAACAGCTCCGTCCAGTGTGACTGGT
>NW_019741974.1:463654-506111 GCF_002891405.2 Cryptotermes secundus | reverse complement strand
GCTCATTTGGGACTTCACCCATCGTCTGGTATGTAAAAGACAAAAAACCACGACGTTTCGGAGACTGGATCTGTCTCCGTCTTCAGGTGGATAGGGAAGGATAAACCTACTCAGGTGGGCCCCTTAGAAAGAGCTAGGTCCAGTGATTGAGACTAGCTCTTTCTAAGGGCCCAATTAAGTAGGTTTATCCTTCCCTATCCACCTGAAGACGGAGACAGATCCAGTCTCCGAAACGTCGTGGTTTTTTGTCTTTTACATACCAGACGATGGGTGAAGTCCAAAATAAGCCAAAAGAAGTACATTTAATAAATAGTTGAAATAAGAAAAATCTTCACCTGTCGCACTGGCCGGAACTGTTTAACTTTTCATAAAATAGAGAACAGCCTGGAGCAAAGAGACTAGCAGGTTAAACTGCGTGACTACATGTTGAATAAAGCATCTTATCGAACCGTCCATCTGTGTATCTGCCTGTCTGTCTATCTGTCTATTTGTACGTCTACCTATGTGCCTGTCTATTTATCTATCTACCTACCTATCTATCTATCTATCTATCTGTACATCCGTATACGTACTGGTATCTATAATTATCTTTCTTGTCTTTCGATCCAGTAATTCATCCGTCAATTTTCCTCCTTTTCCCTTATTTTGTTTCTGTGCTTTTCCCTTTTCGGAAGATACACGTACATTCCTTAGACTATGTACGTAATTTTAAGTCACTTCGTCGGTTGCACTGGTTACGAGTGCGTGTAGTCCTTGGGGCGACAGGTAGGACAAGTGTGAATTTGAAGATTGTGAAACCTAACTGTCGTGGCCTATTTAGGACGATATTCCAGAAAATAATAAAAGCAGAGAAAGAAACCTCATCCATTCTGAGGTTTCCCAGCTTCCTCTCTTCTCCCAGGATCTCTAAACGGATCAGACACTTACAGCTTATCAAAACATGCTGCATCTACTGCTACTTTATGTTACCCGCAGCTCCAGATGAACATACTAAATACGTCTGCAGGGCGACCATCACCCTGGCTCCATGTTCAAACCTCGGCCCTTAGACCGGTTATTCTGAGCAGAGGTTTTCGTCAGCAGGACCGGTATTTGCAATTGTGTAAAGAAGATAGTGTCGGGATTTTACATTGATACATACCATAGTTGCCTCTCTCCACATTTTTCTCGTACAAAAGTCCGAGTAACCTCACCATTCTACACATATGGTCTCGAGCCCCAAGGGACTCAGTCCCGAGAAAGACTACATTGGCAAGGGCCAGCAGCATATACAAAAGGCAGACCCGTCCTCTCGTCAGAGAGGGCGCCCCACAAAAACAAGACAGTAAATGTCAAACAGTAATAAATATCTGGTCATGAGCCCCAGATGGGGCTCGACACCAAGACTTACTGACTGACTGACCGTCAGTCGCAATGTGACTTTGACTTGGACTTGGACATTCTACACTGTGTAACCAAAGCGGTATAAAATAAAGCAAGAATTAACATCAAGTCTTGTGAATGAAATTGCATTGCAATTGTAGGTAAGAGTGAGAAAATACCACCCGTTTCGTGATCTTGTATCATCATAATTAACCTGGTGCCGTGGGGTGGTCATAAATCAAGTCAGTGTGTATGCAAATCCACATATTGACCGGAGGGCAATGTATCACTTGGCACATGCTTCGTCTGTTGTCGGTGTGTCACGCAATGGAGAGAGAATAAATAGCATTTGTTCAATATCAGGAACGTGGAATTTAACATAACTCTTCTTCTGCCCCTCCTGCACCATGTATGTACAGCATTATCCATTCGGAATTCCTGCCTTTCCTCTGGTCTGTTTACACTGCTTGTCTCTCTTGGTTCAAAACGGAATGGCCGGGTTTTTGCCCTTTTTCTATCGTCCGGTATTCTAGAAAATAGAAAACACCACGTTTCGGAAACTGGATCTGTTTACGTCCTCAGGCGAGGGGAAGACGCCTACTCAGTTGGACTCCTTAGAAAGACAACCTCAGGTAATTAGATAGCTGTAGTGAACCTGACAGTGGTCGTCCAGTGGTGTTTCTTAGGAGCCAAACTGAGTAGGTGTCTTCCCCTGCTCACCTGAGGACGGAAACGGGTCCAGTTTGCGAAACATCGCGTTTTCTGTTTTCTAGATTACCGGACGATGGAAAAGGTAAAGAAACCCATTAATTCTGAGTGTTATACACAATCCTCAGAACGCTTTAGAATCTACTCGTCGTTTCCTGTTCATGTCGTTGCCAAGTTACAGTCCTGAATTATTAGGCTAGAAGACGGAGGTAGGATGTTTTTCGAAAAGCTGGAACCATTTATACCTGTAGGACTACACGGTGTCATAGCCCCAAAGACAAGAATGTGCACTTCTGCCTCCATGAAAATATCAAATTTTGTACAGTCTACTCCGAAGGTTTAGGAACTTGTAACCATAGAACTTATGGTGTATGTATGTATGTAAGGGGTGGGCCGTAAAAACCGGCCCCCGCACTGCGACCTTCAATGATCTATTATGCTTCCCCTTGGATTAGCCATTTATTAATCCTACACTTTTAATAAAGTGTAGGACCGTGCTTATGGGGGCGTCATAAAAGTCACTTGGTTCCGTAAAAAACTGACCCAAGTGAGCTTATGGGGTAAGATGGTACACTCTGGATCTATTGCTAATCAAACAAGATGCAATGTAAACTCTACCTAGAGCTGAGTGTAGATTAAAACACAAACTGCCACTGTCAAAAGTAGTCTGGTTCAAAGTCTTTCCTATTTATTCATACAATTTTGTCATAGGTCGCTAAAATATTTGTACAAGGTAAAGCTGTCCGTGTACTTAATTAACTAAGAACTATGCCATAAAGGCCGGAGGCATAGCTCCACAATTCTGGACCTCCGCCCTAGATGCATGTGAGTCGTCAGCTTCATTCCCCGGCCGCTTTACCCAACAGATAAGAAACTGGGTGAGCCCCAGAGTCGGTGTGGACGCCGTGGAGAAATGAAATAACCTTGATCATGCAGGGGATCGAACCCCAGCCATGTAGCCTGTAGCCCCCAACGCTATACCTACTGGACTATTCTTCATTGATTCATCAGTAATCTGTCAGATGACAGGTCCACAGTCTCTTCCAAAACAGTTCTTCCACTTAAAGTGATCTTCTGTTTTTGGAAAGAGACTATCCAGGAAAAGTGGTAATGTGGTAGTTTTTCCATTTGCTTTCCACATCGCAGTACAACAGCCGTTCAAACCACTCTGGTCACGCCTGTTGCTGTACGAACTTGAACCATCTCGAGCATCATTTGTTCTGTGCTTCAAGTCGCTGCTGATGACGCTGCTTCCGGCATCAGTTTTTGGTGTCTCTCTTCGTCTGATGCCTACCCTTTGACCTGTCCAGCAAGGGAGGCCCTGCCAGTAGCTACGCTACCGCTGGTATAGCTCTCAGGGTCCTTGGCATACTCAAGGATTACTTGGAAAATATTAACATATTGAAAACAATCATTTTATATGAAGTTTTGTGTATGTGAGAAACTGTGCCTCTCACACTTGGGAAAAATGAAGACTGAGGATGTTGAATTCATGATTCGGAGGCGACTGTATGGGCCTGAGGTGAAGGAAGTGGCAGATCGTTCGAGAGACTTGTATCAATGAAGAGTTTCGTAATTTGTTATTTTCACTGGACATTATCAAGTCAAGTCAAGAAGGAAGGGGTTGGCGTGGAATGTAGTACGCATGGTACAGATCAGAAATACGTACAAACTTCTATAGACGTAAATAGATCCCTTGCCTTGGAAGAACTACGCGTAGACTGGAGGATAGTATATGGGACTTGAAGAAATAAATCAAGAGACTGTGGACTGGATTAATTTCGCGCAACCTAAGGAGGAATATCTTCAGCAGCTAAGCGACTCTTAGCTTCTCAAGAAGGTTTTTTCTTGAATTGAGTTAAACAGTTAGTTAGTTTGTTGATTAGTTAACTGACTACATTGGAAGTCAAACAGGGGAAGAGAGCAAACAAGATAACAACTAAGCCAAAATAAAAAACAATAAAAACAGAAGCTCGAAAGAAAGTAAGGAAAGAAATTCCCTCCCGTGCATCACGTAGTCATAACAAGGAACGTCATAACAGTTCTTTGTTATATTAATGGAATCGTTTAATTATTCTGTTTCTCGTTATTAAAGATGAGGCGGTTCCAGTTAATGGGGATAGAAATAGCAGTATCAAGACAATAATATATGCTTCCGTCTTCAGTGTTAAACCGTGAAGTTGAAGACAGATTCTTCTGAAACTTTGATACACATCTAACAGACTACACGGCATCACATTCCAGAAGACAATAAAGTTTATGGTAACCAAGAGTAATCATAGTAGCCACAAGAAACATTGACGGAATTAATAGTCCTAACAGGAAGCGTGGTAACTATACGTAATGCTGTAGTAATGATCGGAACTAAGAAGAGTAAGTAATGATAGAGTATTAGGAAATGTACATTCACTCGAATGCGAATTCAGAATGTTAGAGCCAAAAGAATGCATGCTGGGACATTTTGCACTCTGATATGCATAANGGATATGACGCCAGATCCAGAAGACCACACAGGCCATGACCAACCCCCACCCCCCTCAGCTAACGGATTAGTGCCCAGCCTTTAACCTTGCCTTTCTCTCCCCTACACAAAAACCACGCTTGTCCCAGCTCCCTTTCCCCTACCCCTCCCACACTACTGCTTTCACTTGTATACTTGCCCTTCCCCCTTCACCCTCACTGCTCTCACATAGCATGTATATTCCCAAACAGTCTGCTTTTACCTGTTCTCACGTTCTCTTCGCTTGCAGAATTCTCCTTTTTCTTCTACCCTGAAGATGGAGGCGATACGTTCCTCCGAAACGTCGGTTAACACCACTTATACACGGTGCCAAATCCCAAAAGACTGCTTTCTTCATAGTCACCGCCGTGAAAGCCTCAAATCTTAGATAATGCTTTTGTTTGGCTTTTCCACGACACTGAAAATGGCAGAAAAATGTCCTGAAGATGGAGGCGATACGTTCCTCCGAAACGTCGGTTAACACCACTTATACACGGTGCCAAATCCCAAAAGACTGCTTTCTTCATAGTCACCGCCGTGAAAGCCTCAAATCTTAGATAATGCTTTTGTTTGGCTTTTCCACGACACTGAAAATGGCAGAAAAATGTCCTCCGAAACATCGGTACATTTCTGCAAGATCATACGATGTATTTCTCTTCATATTAACAGTAGTGAGAATCCCAAACCTCACGGACGTGAAAACATGGATTGTCGTTGACTGTTCGTTTAGTTCAACTTTGTTCTTGTCGACCATACAACAAATGGAAGACAGATGAGAAGAACACCGCGAAAAGAGAAATGGTTTATGTCACTCTCAAATTCCTTGCACATTTGCTGTTTATTATATTCACGTGACAAACATTAATGCCAGTATAAATAAACGACTAATGGATGTAATATGCGCGCATATTTCCAGTCCTGTTATGAAGAATTCCGACACAGAACAAGAAATATATATGTCTGCCTACTAAGAGCCATATGCTGCATTAAGTGGCTATTATGGTCGCTGTAAAAACTGCTGCGTCATTTAGGACCAACGCCAGTGATTACAATAAGTCAATGGCTGAGTGAGATATCACGAACACAAATGATCCCATTCTTAACAGGAGAAAACAGTGGAAGACACTTCATCTGAGAGGTTTAACCGAGTATCTAACAAAAATGACTCTATTGAGATATAATTTAGATCTATGAAATGTGTCCACAAACTTGCCAAACGTCATGTAACAATGATTATCAGTTACTGATATAGATCGAAAATGCGGTATATCTATCCACATAACGACCAAATGTTTACAATTTTTATAGAATAAAACTGTAAGGTTTTATATTGTGACGCCTAGACCAGGCAACGCCCGCAACATACAAGCGGCCAACAATACAGGAATGGTGTTTTCTGTGCCACGCGCGGTGACCGTTGCTAGGCGAAGCGCTATACGCGCCGCCAACAACACAGAGGGCCTGTGTTTTCTATGTTGCGTGGTCCGTGTCACGGCTATAGAAGGGAATTCCGTTGTCGGCAAGACATAACCAAGGGAAATTAGTAATTAAAAAGAATTAGAAGTCGGCCTGTCAAGACTTTTTGTGCTATTAGAAGATTTAGTCACAGCGAGACTCTTTTAATTCTGTTACCAGGATACGACTAGTGAAGACTGATAATCCTAGTGCGTGTGTAACGGTAAACTGGAAGTTGTGTAAATCAGCGATAGCGCTGTTTTGCTTGTAAGTACGAATTGATTGTATGTATAAGGTGTTAATAAATCCAGTCATTCAATCCAGAACCCGTTATTATTGGTCATGACCATAATACGTGACAGTATTTTCAGAAAACCTGACACGCAGATTGCTCGGGCGGCACAAGGTCGCATTATTAATGACAAGAGGTTAAAGACAATGGGGCAGCATCGAGTGACTCTCTTTGCATGTAATTCAAATCGTTTATATTTTACGGAAGATATGCGACCGAATGTCGCAGCCCTATCACATCTGCTTCTGATTCGGATAGCCTCCGGTTCACATCTCGATCCGAACACCAGCTATCCTGAACAAGTTATTGTGGTTTTCTGCTAGCTGGACACACGCAGTGCTTTGAAAATCTAGCAGAAGTGAGATACGCGGCGGCTAGATGTCAGCAGCTTCAGTGTTGCGCGCGCAGCAGGCATTCGTATTGTTCACGGTTAAGCGTGTGTGATGGAAATCTCTGTGCTATCTGTGGATCTCTGTACGTTTGTAAAAGGTGTTTCTCCCTCTCCCAAATGGTCACTTAACAAGATGGCGTCAAAATGTATTTAGGTCCATAAATATTGTGGAACTTACAAATGATTAAAATTAATTTAACTGACATAAGGTAATTCCCATATAAGAGACATACTTACTTACTTAGTCATGCAGCTGAGCCCTTCTTCAAGAGCCGCCAATTCTGCAGCTACTCAAGAATTTCCCAGCATTTTATGGAACCCGAAAGTTCATTACCGTGTTCATAAGAGCCCTCCAGCGGTCCCTATCCTGAGCCAGACCAATCCAAACCATAACATCCTATCCTATCTCTCTAAGATCCATTTTAATACTGTCCACCCACCTACGCCTTTGTCTTCCCAGTGGTCTCCTTCCTTCCGGCTTTCCCACCAATAGCTTATATGCATTCCTCGTCTCCCCCATTCGTGCTACATGCCCTGCTCACATCCTCCTCCTTGATTTGATCATTCTAATTATACTTGGAGAAGAGTACAAGTTATGAAGCTCCTCATTATGCAGCTTTCTCAAGCCTCCTGTCACTTCATCCCTCTTCCGTCCAAATATTCTCCTCACCATCCTGTTCTCAAACACCCTCGGTCTATGTTCCTCCCTTAATGTTAGAGACCAAGTTTCACACCCATACAGAAACACAGGCAAAAGTATAGTTTTGTATACTCTTAATTTTTATGTTTTTGGACAACAGACGAGAAGACAAGAGGTTCTGAACGGAACGGTAGCAAGCATTACCCGAGTTCAATCTCCTCTTCCATATAAGAGACGAATTGTTAAATTAAGTGTTGTTAGCACCTTACTGATGGACCCGGAATGGATGCCTACACGAAATCGTATTCAAGTTGTTAATTAAAGTGGCGTTTAAAACGAAATAAAGCGAATCGAACTTAATATGTCACATGATAAGTGAATATAGACAGGGCTCGGGTTAGTAAATGGATTTATTGAACGCTTGTAACACAAAATTACAAGTAACTATAACTCTGCACAAATCATCATACACCATACTAGTATTCTCATATTGTTACAGCCTCCACTAGTCGTTGCCTGGTTACAGTCTTCTAANTGCTACATCTTCTTGCTATTACATAGCAGTTGGTCCCATTCTTTGGTTCTATTTGTACATACAGAACAATATATATATATATATATATATATTATAATGATATTTTAAACATTTTAACGAACATTTTAGTGAGTTAAATGTGGATACGGATCTCAACACAGAAATTAGCATTTAAAATCACTACGAAGTCTTCATGCTATTTTATCTGAAGTCACTCTGGAACCTCTGAACTAAAAATTCTTCTGGACTCACTTCTCCAGCTTACGACTGATTCTTAACTGCCCTGAACGAATTCTGTCACCCTTACTTTTATAGCTGCGGAATGGACATTGACCTACAGTAAACACATATCACGTGATCGCTATGCAGTCAGTCTATTGACTCGGCGATCGGATCTACAGAAAACACAACTTCTCTATTGTTGCGTGTTGGGCCGTGTTTACGGAGCTGTTGCCTGGAAAAGCGTTGATCAGATCCGTTACAATAAAATAGTACGTAACGATTTTCAAATAATTCGGTTTCTTAATTTTGGCACTGTTACCATCGGCTTGATATGTCGAAATTAGAAAGTAGTTTGGAAATGTGTTTCCGAAGCGCACTTAAAATGGCCACGACAGCTTCCTAGAGCACCGTTTTCAGTTATGCTATCATTTCACTTTACATACAACTAGAACAAAATCTGAAAATCCCCGTTAACTCAGGAACGTGTCGGAGTTGATGCTGTCACAGCGGAGACTGTGAAGAGTGTTGTTTTCTCGGATGTGACGCCAAATAGTTAGGTAGACGTTTCGGAGGAACGCTTTGCCTCCATCTTCAGGGTCACTGATTAAGTAAATGATTCAGAAAGACTTTCACATTCCTCAGATCTGCATGTTGACTGCGTCTTGTTAATTAATCGTCTTACTCTTTGACCCTGAAGATGGAGGCAGCACATTCCTCGGAAACGTCAGCTGAAATTATGAAACCACGTGGCATGTATAACTCTTCAACTGAAGACTAAATAAGACAATACTGTTATTGCAAACTGAATGAGGAGGAACAGTCAATTCTCTTCACTTAATTGTCATACTTCCACCTGTCAAATGGAAATTCTGTGAAAAAGGACTCTGCTAGGACTTGATTGATTAATGGCTGATAATGAGAGTGTTTTCTACACCAGCAGTCAACGCGTAATTCACTGACAATGAAACCGAGTGGCTTGGCCTACACATTCGCAGTGGAAAGCAGACATTGGGCGTTCCACATATCTGTTATCAGGTGACGCATCGACTGGCGGCTGGGTTTAGGGAATTTGTTCAGTCACGGGCCCAGTATAGCTTACTTCTGTCTTGGTAGTAAACTTACTTACTTACTTACTCATGGAGCTAAACCCTTCTGGAGAAGCCGCCAATTCTGCAGCTACTCAAGAATTTCCCAGCATTTTATTGAACCAAAAGGTTCATTACCGTGTTCACAAGAGCCCTCCACTGGTCCCTATCCTGAGCCAGATCTATCCAATCCATCCCATCCCATCCTATCTCTCTAATATCCATTCTAATATTGTCAATCCACCTAAGCCTTGGTCTTCCCTATGGTCTCTTTCCTTCTGGCTTTCCCACCAATATCCTATACGGATTTCTCGTCTCCAAATTCGTGCTACATGCACTTCCCATCTCACCCCCTTTGACTTGACCATTCTAATTATACCTGGAGAAGGGTACATATTATGAAGTTCCTCATTATGTGGGTTTCTCCAACCTCCTGTCACTTCATCTCTCTTTAGTCAAAATAATCTCAACGCCCTCTTCTCGAACACCCTCAGTCTATGTTGCTCCCTTAATGTCAGAGACCAAATTTCACACCCATACAGAACCGCAGGCAATATTACAGTTTTGTATATTCTAATGTTTATGTTTTTGGACAGCATACGAGAAGACAAAAGGTTCTGGACTGAATGGTAGCAAGCATTACCCGAATTCAGTCTCCTCTTAATTTCCTCCTGAATCAGGTTTCGATTTGTTATCGTCGTTCCCAAATATCTGAACTATGCCACATTTTCAAAACATCTGTTTCCTATCTTTATGTCATGATTTTGCCCTGTATTTTGGTGACGAGACAGTAACATACTTAGTTTTCTCTGTGTTTACTTCTAGACCAACCTCTTTACTTGCGTCAATTAAAGTTTGTGTGTTCTTTCGTATGGTATCTACAATATCACCCAGTAGATTCAAATCATCGGCGTAGACCAACAGCTGATGTATCCCATTTAATTTCAGTCCCACCGGGTTTCCCTGGACCTTCCTGATTGCATATTCTAAAGCAAAGTTGAAAAGAAGTGGCGATAAAGCATCTCCTTGTTTTAGACCATTCTGGATAGGAAATTTATCAGACAAATGTTTACCTACACGGACTTTACTATACGTTTCGTTTAATCACATTTTAATCAACCTAACTAGTTTCATGGGTATCCCAAACTCTGTTTAGAATATTGTACAATACTTCCCTCCTAACTGAATCATAGGCTTTCTTGAAGTCTATGAATAGCTGATGTACTGTCTCATCGTACTTCCATTTTTTCTCCAATATCTGACGAATGCAAAAGATCTAAGCGTTCATTAATCTTCAAAGCATTAAACCGGCATCTTAAGCTGAACTTTGATTATCTCTATTCACTATATCGGGAGCCGGTATAGCGACTGGCTACCCGCTGAACGACCGAGAGGTTGGAGTTCGAGTCTCGGTAGGCTCAAGAATTTTCTTTCCCCACGTGGTTCAGGCTGGCTCTGGGGCCTACTCAGCTTCCTATCCAATGAGTACCGGGGGGGGGGGGGGCCCTTATAATTTTACCTATTTACTATATATAAATGCAATTAACGTGTGTATGTTTGTGTTTGTATACTTGGTCACTTAATGTACGAGACTACAATTTGCTCTCGCAGTCAGAAGGAAGAATTGAGATGTAAAACTGTTATGACTGTAAAGTTTGAGCCAGGTTACGTCATGCATTGTGTAGGCAACGATACAGAAAAAAATGCTGGGTGCATGCGAGATGCGCTCTTTGAGAGCCCAGGGGAACGTCATCTACAGGTTGCACGAATTAATGCTAATTTTAAGGAAGTATTAATCATATTATGAATAATGACGTCATGTGCTGCCTTAAAACGAAGGCACGGCCGGAAGTTCCTCTCTAATAATCCGAGACGCGCGGAAGGATAATGTAAGTACTTGTACCTGTGCAGTATATGCTCAGAGAACCAAATAGCCTCGCCTGTCCTTAAGCCACCAAAGGTGACATCAAAGATTGCTGGGAATGCCAAAAGGCAGTCAGAACAATGTTACGCTTCTCTTGATCCATGATCACAGCGTAATGGGGATGCAGATGTCTTGGCTAGAGAAAAACTGAGTCTTTTTATTTCTCGGTACCGAACCAGCAATCTCAATGTCACCGCGTGCTCGTAAGCTCAAGGATAACGTGTGGGTGAAGAAGACGCAATCCGCGCAATCCGTATACTTGAGCTGCCGCACCGCGTGCTGAACACACGCTTTCGAATAAACTGTCTGGGGACTTACTGACCTCGAGCTGGAACCAGTGTGTAGTGGTAAAAGGGGTGTCAATTGATCACTGCACACTGATGCGACAGATGCATATTGTGGGCTTCTCGGGAAGTGGCATACGAGGAAGAGGAAACCTCATGCACGCAACCAGTTCAGGAAATAGGATACATCACGGGTTGTGTAGGCAAACTTACGGAACGAGAGTCTGTGTTCAACGTACTGCACGTAACCAGTCCGGGGAAGGGATACATCACGGGTTGTGTTGTCAAACTTACGGAACGAGAGTCTGTGTTCAACGTACTGCACGTAACCAGTCCGGGGAAGGGATACATCACGGGTTGTGTAGGCAGACTTACGGAACGAGAGTCTGTGTTCCACGTACTGCACGTAACCAGTCCGGGGAAGGGATACATCACGGGTTGTGTAGGCAGACTTACGGAACGAGAGTCTGTGTTCCACGTACTGCACGTAACCAGTCCGGGGAAGGGATACATCACGGGTTGTGTAGGCAGACTTACGGAACGAGAGTCTGTGTTCCACGTACTGCACGTAACCAGTCCGGGGAAGGGATACATCACGGGTTGTGTAGGCAGACTTACGGAACGAGAGTCTGTGTTCCACGTACTGCACGTAACCAGTCCGGGGAAGGGATACATCACGGGTTGTGTAGGCAGACTTACGGAACGAGAGTCTGTGTTCCACGTACTGCACGTAACCAGTCCGGGGAAGGGATACATCACGGGTTGTGTAGGCAAACTTACGGATCGAGGGTCTGTGTGTTCAACGTACTGCGCGTAACAAGTCCGGGGAAGGGATACATCACGGGTTGTGTAGGGAGACTTACGGATCGAGGGTCTGTGTGTTCAACCTACTTCACGTAACCAGTCCGGGGAAGGGATACGTCACGGGTTGTGTAAGCAGACTTACGGAACGAGGGTCTGTGTGTTCAACGTACTAACTCATATGACGGTCCTAGTGATCATTTCATAAAATCATTACCGTTTATATCTGTCAATAAATTGTCATACCCTTCCCTACAAAGAATATCTTCCAAAAAGCGCATCTGTGACCAGTTAAAAGGGGGGAAATAAAAGTTTATTTGTTATGTGTCTTTATATGTCATAACGCGTTGCCTTTCTCTTGTTGCTCTGGTATCAGTAGCACAGTTTGCCTCAGTGAACCGAGTTCCTCTGGGAAGACGAAAGCCGCGTCAGTCAATATCTTCTTCGTCATCTATTCCTGTTGCTCCCATTCTTAATCTCAGACAGTCGGTATGACTCCTAGGACGGGGGATAAGCCCGTCGCAAGGCAGCTACCTAACACAAACGCAGAATAAACAGACATTTATGCCTTGAGTGGGATTCAAATTCACGATCCCATTGTTCGAACGGGCGAAGACATTTCATGCTTTAGACCGCGCGGCCGGTGTGTTCAGCAAAAAAGTTTCTGCATTGAAGTAAACGATGAATTCTTTGCTTTTTAAAGAGGCATTCTAATATGGTCCCAGTGCAAAGTGATTATTATTAAGTTTTAAATTGGATCCTGTATGGTATGCAGCACAAACACCAAAATGACATCTTTCTAAAGCCATTTCGCGTTATAGCCAGACGTTTTGATGTGCTTGCGTTTGTGTTGTGTAGACACTACGTTAAAAGGCCTAAGAGATAAAGTAAGTAAAGTAAAGCTATCCCATAGGGTTGTGAGATGGTGAGGTTTCAAGGCAGTCGGCTCACAGATGGCAGTAAGGTTGTCAGCCCTACGCGCCGGCCGCCCTTTACCCCCAAGAATATTCCTGGTACTTATTTCTGTTAGAGACTGAGTCGGCCCCAGGGCCATAGTGCGGCTGGAAGGATTAGGTCATTTGAAGAAAATCCAATGTCCTCGCCGGGACTTCATCCCGCGACCTTCCGACTTGTACGATAATGCCTCAACCAACTACGCAAGCGCGTGCCCCCGGCCCAAGAGATAATCTGTAAGATATTTTCTATTTATGAGGGCGATCGGAAATGTTCACTCTTCCCCCTAAGAAGAGCATTTGAATGTAAAGAACTAGCAAGTGATTCTACTGCAGACGACAATACTGGAACGTGTATGTGCAGCTTAGAATCCTACAGAACAAACAGTGAGGGCCGCACTAAAGGAAATTCATTCCTGCAATTCACCAGGTGAAAAACTGTTTTCTCTGTAGGCATTATAGAACATATCAGAATACAACTTACGTATTTTTGTCTTCTTATAAGATATAGGTTTGTGTTTAGACTTGTAATTTCAGCTACACCGAGGAAGATTACGAAATGGGTTAAGAGAATCTTTCTCTGGCACCAAGGGGAAAATTATTGGTCCCTGATGCCAAGAGGGAGCAGCCATTTTTCGTTAGGGACCGATGAGTGTAAGGCTAAATGAGATCGCTTGATGACTGTGAAAAGTCTGAAGACGACTAAGAGAATAGGAGGAGGAGGAGGAAGCATAATAAGAATAAGAAGGATTTTCGTAAGATTTGAGGTTTTCACGGCGGTGACTATGACGAATGCTCGTCTGCAGAAATGGCTGCTCCACAAGAAGCATGATATAGAGAAAACTGGGGCTCTGTTGCGTGTCCAGCTGTAATCAGAGGTGGGGGCTGTGATATCCATCTCAGTGACCACAGGGCATCTGGGATATCACGCTGCCGGAAGCCCAAGAGAAGATGTCATTACGTCACTGCCAAACTTGGTTAAGTATGGATCTTTGAATTCTGTTTCTGCATGGGTAAAGCCAGTGGATATTAAGAGGGCCCCAGTCTGCAGGGTTCTGGCTCCAGCTAAGGTAGAGACTGTTAAGGAATTCAAGGAACACTGAAGATTCCTATTGGAATCTAAGTGCTTGTGGGGCAACTATAAATTGCCCCACCCCCATGTCAGTACTCAATCTACAGCGCAGAAACAGCATCTAGCAACTCTCTGTTGATGACGTAAGGATGATGTCACTAATTGGCGATGATGCACTGTTATTTTTGGAGCAGTTCAAGAATAAGCGATAGTTGTGTAATGTAGCCATAGGAATGTTTATGGATCCTTCCGTTTTGTCTGGATATAGTGTGGCAGTGCAAACCTGTTGAAGTTCTCCGTGGACTCTATGGTCCTTTTTAGCCGTTTCGGAAGGGTGGCTGCTTTATTGGCGAGACCGATTTATTAGCATGTTATGACTTGTTTTTCGTGTCTGGGCAGAAAACAACTGCCTTGTTTTTGTTTACATGCAGTTAGATTGGCCGGAAGGGGACAAGGTCACCACGGGAGGCAAGTTTGTAATTTGCCGAAGATGTGAATTTTGTTTTGTTGACATGTGTAGCTGTCATAAAGTGTCTTCGGAAGGGTGTAGCTGGCCCCTAAACTAAAGAAACTAACCGCTCTCACATGCGGGGTTCCGAGTTCTGTATCTTGGGAACTGTTTTATTCTCAAAATTCGTTATGCGATTGGGTTGCGCTGAATGCATGGTGAATTTGGCTACTTAAAATCAGCCAATAGGAAATGAATTCTCTGGGAGCGAGGCCGTCGATTCAGACCCTTCTTGGGGGACGAAGCGACGCTCCCGCAGGATACCAGTGTTCAGAAACTTGGCGTTTGAACTGATCGGAGGCGGACGCCATTGGACTGCACTCCTCATGTTTCTCTAAATTCATCAGCACTTCACCTTGAATCGTTAAAATTTGATAAAATAAAGGGTCATATTACTCCGTGTCTGCAAATGAAGTTATAATATTTCGCTTATAATCAGTTTGTGGACAGCGGAAGTTATGGTGTTGATTTCGAGCAGTGGGCTGGCTTCGAGTGTGCAGTTTCCGGTTGCCTCACTTATTGCCATAACGCGATCCTGATAGGAGTCGAGTGGTCTACCGAAGCCGACACGTAAGAGTAGGTACAAAGAAGGAAGGGGGAACGGTAACAGTACTGATGTACGACACTTCTCTCTTCCTCAAATTAAGTAAATTTAAAACTAGTTCCCCTAAGGGATGTGGGCCTTATGAAGTAGGTACAGTTTTTTCTACCCAGCTCATCCCCTAATGTTTTATAACAAAATTTCATTTTCATTTATTTTTTCTCCAGATGTGCTGCGTATGTCATCCTGCGCCTATCACAGTGGCCGCCCGGTCTAGGGCATGAAATTTCTTCATCCGCTCAAACCCTGAGATCGTGGGTTCGAATCTCATTTGAGGCATGGATGTCTGTGTGCGTTTATTTTATGTTTATGCTATCTTATGTGCAGGTAGCGACCTCGCAACGGGCTGATCTCCCGTCCAAGGAGTCCTACCAACTGTGTAAAGGATCCAACAAAGGGCTGTAGAGCCATAGATAGATAAACGTCCTCTTACTCTGCCTTCTTAATGTAACTGTTGCAACAGTGTTAGGTGAATGATGTTTCCTCAGTTCTCTTAGGTCCAAGTATTCTCCTAACAACTTTCTGTTTAGACATTATCTAGTTTTCCTCATTTTATACATTTTTTTTTCACAGGCGTTTGGACTAATTGTAAAATCGAGAAGTTCTGGGAAGGACTGATCGCCTATTTTCCTTTTATAAGACACGGACCACATAAAAACGATGCATCCAACAATTATTCTATTGTAACGTGTGTATTCGCAGTAACATTTCTGCCGAGCCGTTGCCTAGCAGCGATATGCGAATACACACAGACCAATAGGATGGATATATGAGCTCAGGTGCCATGACATACCTACCAAATTTCATAAAGATTGCTTCAGGCATTTAAAAATTGGTAGGAAGGGATACACAGACACACAGACAGCACTGTATTGGCCTAAATGTGTTTTTGTTTTTTACATAAGGTTAGCAGGTTAATTATTCTGTTAACGGTTAAGTTATTTAGAATGTAGACAGGGTTTTAACTGAATGATATCCCATTCATCACTAGATTTAATCTGTTGTAACTTCCTGCAAATATATGTGAAATAACAGACACGAAACAGGAAAAGATAGAAGGCAAATAAATGTATAATGCGCATTATTTAATAATGTCCTTTCGGTTTTGTACGCGTGTATGAATGTGTGTCGCTGACGATGACCTTGTGTTTTGTCTAGCCTGCCAGTATCTAGAAAGGCCCGTAAAGGCTTCTCTCTTGAGATTGGTGAAGGCTGGCATATAACATCAACAAACCAAAAGCTCTGAGGCTCTCGGCTTTGCAGGTGTACAGCCACGATAAGCGTTTCTTAATGTCACGTTGTAGCGCTCACTATCATTCCAGCTCTGTACTTGGGAGCTTCGAATTTCGGTTTAAATATTTTGAGTTGGTCGTGAGTCCCTTAGGGGGTTGATTAGGTAAATTAAAATAGGCCGCGACCGCTAAATTCCGCATATTTCACAATTGATTTTTAAAGATCACGATTTCATACAATTCTCTTTGTTTTGTGTATGTGACAGGAACACTTTAAATACGCCTATTCAAAGAAATAAACAAAATTATATTTTTTTTTCACTGGCTCTACGGCCCCCTTCGGCACTAGCCTCTGATTTTCAGTTTCGTGATCATTTTACAGACGGTAGGACTCCTTGGATGAGTGATCAGCTCGTCGCAAGGCCTCTACCTAAACACACAACACCATAAACACATACACATACCAAACATCCATACCTTATGTGGGATTCGAATCCACGATCTCGGCTTCCGTGCGAGCGAAGACAATTCATGCCCTAGACTGCTCCACTACCGCGACCGGCACGAAATTATACATGTATATACGAGTATAAGGTAAAGGTAAAAGATAAAGTTATCCCTATGCTTAATTAATTAATTGAACACTGCTCCATGAAGACGTATGGGGGAGTGGATGTCTGGATCCATATTTTCTTGACATCGGACAATATTAAAAATGGCCTCCTCTCGAATACAAACCAAAAGTGTACCGTTTGAACAAAACTGCTCTGTCAGAATTTATTATTAAGTGAGAAGTGTCAAGATAGCGCAGTCGGTATAGCGGCTGGTTACGGGCTGGACGGCCGAGGGATTGGAGTTCGAGTCCCGGTAGGGTCAAGATTTTTCCCCGTTACACGTCATCCAGGCCGGTTCTGGGGCCCACTAAGCCTCCTATTTAATCGGTAGTGGGAGCTCCTTCCTCGGGCGTAAAGCGGGGTGTAGCTGACTGCTCACTTCCAACTAGCGCCGAAGTCAAGAATACCTGGATCTATACATCCACTCCCCTATACGTCTTCATGGCGTGGTGATTAATTAAGCACATGGACAACTTTACCTTTAATGTCAGGTACCAAATTGGACTTTGTGAATATGAGAACCGAGGCTGTTAGTGTTACAATGTCCATTTTTCCAGAATGTTTACATTTATTTGTAAACATTATTTTATCCCTAGTGGAAATATGGAACATGCAACAACATGTCTCTTTTGTTCACATCAGGTTCGAAACCGAAATGAAAGCGACGATTTTCAAAGGAACACAGAGTTACTGTCATTAACATTCGACGTCATACCAGGGAGCTTGTGTCTGTATGACGCGTTGATGACGGTGTCAGTTTACCACTCGGCGTACCAACTGAGCAAGGTCGAATATTGCTTTTTTGTGTGGAACCGCTATGCGTTGATTCTCTCTTAAAATAACTTAATTTATTTTAGTTCTGGTTGAATCTGAAGTTGTCACGGCGGTGGCTATGAAGAATTTTATCGCCTGGAACATACAGTCCAGCGAAAGCCAACAGAGTTTCGGAGGAACACCTCGCCTCCAGCTTCAGAACTGAAAAGTAAGCCAAGAAACCAGCATGAAGCAGGAGGCAAAATGTCTTTAGAAACGTCGCTTGACTTTCGCCGAACTGCAAGATATTATATCCCGGAATATAGAGGCTCTTCATATGATGCAATACTTAACTCGTAACCCTGGACTTCTCCTCACTAATAAATCCTTATTTCTCTAGTTTTATAACAGACAAGGACGCAATTATACACATGCAGAGCTGTAGCCGTTGTAACGCTTCCCAAGTTGCATATACACATGTGTGCAGTGCATGTACGAATCTATGCGACATATTGATTTATGTATAGCCTGTGTGTTTATGCGATTACATGTATTATATAAGGCATTTGTGACCATGTGTATGCAACGAGTTGTACGTATACAAATGTAAGTCTAAACGTACAACAGATGGGTAAAAACAGTATGCTCGGGGAAATATTTGGACCTAAGTGGGAGGTGGGGGTGAAATAACAGGACAGGCGAAATTTTCCGATTTGGAGCTTCATAATGGCACTCTTCAAAATGTTATAAGGGTAGATATACAGGATGTTTCACGACTTTAGGGCATAACTGCAGGAGGTGATTTCCTAGGTCTTTGTGATCAAAAAAGTTCATAGAAACATGTGTCCTATTTTGGACGGTTACTGAATTATGACCGTTTTAAACTCAGAATAGAAGGTAACGATTACTGACAATAAACCAGCATAATATATGATGCATTTAAAGTATGAATGTAAAGTTAACTTCGTGAAATTAACTTTAATTTGAATTGATTGGTGCTTAAAGCTGATTTTCGAAAATGCCACCGCCGGCTGCAACACAGGCTGCCGCTCGGTTGTGAACCGTGCCGGACATACCAACCCACCCCGCCTTAGGTACATCTCAAGTGTCGAGATAACGAGAACGCTCTGTCTGTAGCTGGCTAAAAGTAGCGACCCGCCAGCTGACAGACGCGGTTCACACGAGGGCGTGTACGGGAATGAAAAAACCGTCATAACTCCGTAACCGTCCAAAATCGGACACATGTTTATATGAACTTTTTTTATCACAAAGACCTAGGAAATCACCTCCTGCAGTTATGCCCTAAGGTCGTGAAACAACCTGTATAGAAGGTATAGGAAATACGGGAGACATGGTGATTTGTTACAAAGTGATAAGAAGAAAAGAGAGCACTTGGAAGACCTAGGAACAGAAAAGTTGTGAGGAATGGATCTTGAAGAAACAGAACGAGAGAGTGTACACTGGATTCGTCTGGCTCGGAATAGGAACCAATGGCAGACTCGTGTAAACATGTAACGAATATTCGAGTCGCATAAAAAGTGAGGAATATGACTAGGGGGGCGATTGTTTGTTTCGCAAAAAGGACCCAGTTAGACTTTAATGTGAAGTATCTGTATTAGGGAACAAAGCGATGTCCAAATAATTTATTTCTGTTCTTTCACATACTTTAATGAATAGTTTCTTGTTCCTGTCGTTGTCCTTTTCCTTGTTCTTGATTTTCTTCTAGGAGTAGGCCCTCTGACCTTTTCCTAATCACAATCAATCTGAAATTATGAATCTTAGAGACAGTTTCTTTTAATTCGCTTAGTGGGGGCGTGGAATCCAACTGGGTCCACTCGGCACGGAGGCCACTGATTGGCCTATTGTAGCCTGCCCCGGGTGATTATGATTATGGAGAATTTGGTCGAATGAAGATTGGCAGGGGAAACCGAAGTACTCGGAGAAAACCCGCCACAGTGCCACTTTGTCCACCACAAATCCCACTTGACCAGACCCGGGACCGAACCCTGGCCGGTAGGACTCCTTGCTACGCGGGGGCCTGCCCAATACAGGACAATGCAAAACACAGAACAAATGCGGACATACTGTGTACACCCATGTCTCGTGTTGAATTCGAATCCACATTCCCCAAGTTCGAGCGAGCGAAAACATTAAGACCGTGCGTGACCATGAATCATTGCATCTTATTAAATTCGAGCGAGGGGGACAAAAAGGAAGCGGGCTTTAGGTTATTTAACGACGCTTTCTGTGCCGGATGGTAAGATTATACAGGAATTGTGATGAATTGGAAAGGATCTAGAAGGAAACGTCCTTGGCCTAGTCGAGGTAATGTCCCGACATTTGATTGTAGGGACTGAGAAACATCACGAATACTCTCCGCAAGGATAACCAGTTCCCATGAACATCTCCTTAACACAAAGCTAGAGCGTTACTTCTGTACCAGGCTGTTAATGAGTGATCTGATTTTGTGGGCCCCTGTTTGTATGTGTGAGGCATGTGTAGCGTACAGAGGGACGCGTTACATCTCTGCAGAACTCTCACAAATTCACAATGAATTTTACTGACCACCGCACATTTATCCCCATAAGAAGTAAGCAGATCAGTGAGTGCTGAATCCTTGTAAACTTGTCGAATTCTGATAGAAATAGAAATGGAACGTGAAGAAGAGAAATTGGGAAGCACAAATCATATAGACGCTTATATTCTCGCCGCGTTTGTGCACTGAAACCGAGCTGAAAGCTTGCCAAATGCATGTGGAAACCTTGAAGACAAGTAAACAGCACAGGGGTGTATGGTTACATTTGCCATGAGAAATGAAACCGGAACATTTGGTTAACCGAATTTGGTTAATTTACTACCAAGTCCTTCATTAGGCCGTGCCATACCTCAGGCGGCTCGCATAGTGGGGAGTGGAGGCCTATTGTACGTGCCCCGGGTGATTATGATGTTGGAAAATTTTGTGGAATGAAGATTGGCAGGAGCCGGTCACGGTAGCCCAGCGGTCTAAGGCGTTCACTGTCTTCGCTCGCTCGGAAACCGGGATCGTGGGTTTGAATCCCACTCAGGGCATGGATGTTTGTGTGCGTTTTTCTGTGTTTTTTGCGACGAGCTGATCACCCGCCCAAGGAGTCCTACCGAGTGTGTAAGATCTAGAAAAACCGAAGTGAACAGGGAAGTTCNTGTACCAGCCCCAGATGATAGGTGAGGGTGATTGTGGAGCAATTGGTGGAATGAAGATTGGCAGGGGAAACCGAAGTACTCGGAGAAAACCTGCCCCAGCGCCACTTTGTTCATTCCAAATACCACTTGACCAGATCCGGGATCGAGCCCAAGTCAGGCCATGTGAGATTTGTGGTGGAAAAAGTGGCACTGAGGCAGGTTTTCTCCGAGAACTTCGGTTTCCCCTGCCGATTCTTATCTCCACCGACTACTCCACACTCATCACCAATCATGCGGGGCTGGTACAATAGACCACTAGTGGCCGACGTACCAAGTAGACTCAGTATCACCCCACACAAAGAAACTGAAAAAAAAATATTTTTAGTGAGTTACTTTACTACAACTTATTTTGACGCTAGGCAGTCTTGGATACTGACAGGTTTGTTAAATAAACCATAAAGAGAATGAAATAAGATTTATGTTCAGCGCATAAAACTAACGGCATATCATTTCGGGCAAACCTGAGCAGTGTTTAAACTGAGTTATGTACGATAAGGCCGCGCCATAGCTCAAGCGGTTAGTCGCTGGCTTCCCGCCGCGGCGGCCCGGGTTTGATCTCGGGTCTGGTCAAGTGGGATTTGTGGTGGACAAAGTGGCGCTGGGGCAGGTTTTCTTCGAGTACTTCAGTTTCCCCTACCAATCTTCATTCCACCAATTGCTCCACAATCACCCTCACCTATCATCTGGGGCTGGTACAATAGGCCAGAAGTGGCCGCAGTACAAGGGACTTAGTCCCACCCCACTAGCAATAAAAAAATAATATGTACGATAAAATCTTGATCTTGATCTTCTGTACATTATTGCTCGTTCCTTGAAGAGTGCGGAAAGAACGCCTTTGGTTACGTTCACAAAAGAGGAGGAATGAACCAATCATATCGGCCGGGAGTCTCACAGACCGGTCGGTACAAAGCAAATCTCTTAATGGGTGTAGTGGCGCTGCCAGCGTCTCCGAGCTCATCCGATCGTTGTTCAACGGACCAAGTCCAGATGAAAACAAAATACTTTGTTGTTGAGCTAACAAAAAGAAATAAAGCGTATTTGCAATATCCTTGTGTGAGTGTGAAGGTTGTGGTTAAGCTAAGTGTTTCTTTTTTGCGATGACGGTAACTGATAACATTAAATTAATTCAGCTATTGATCTTTACCGCTCTCTCGACGAGACTCCGAAACGACTGGGCCCATTCCACTTCGCACCTGACCACAGCCACATGCGGAAATATGGCTGCTCATCTGTGACCTAGTATCAGAATTTAACCATTCAGTAAATTTTCTTAGACGTCGATGTAGAAGGTTTTCAGTAAACGTTATATTGGGCCGTGCCATAGTTCAAGCGGTTAGTAGCTGGCTTCCCACCGCGGCGGCCCTGGTTCGAGCCTAGGTTAGGTCGTGTGGGATTTCTACTTCGGTTTCCCCTGCCAATCTTCATTCCACATATTTCTCCATAATCACCATCGTCTATCATCTGGGACTGGTACAGTAGACAAATAGTGGCCTCAGCCTCACCCCACTAAGAAGAAAAAAACGTTGTTTTGGATATGTAGGTGTTTCCAACCATATTGATTCTAAATAAAGACTGGTTTACGTAAAGTATCTTCCATATACCATACAAACCGGATGAGACATTTGATTTAAATTCGATTTGGAAGGCTTCCACCAAAACGTATACGGTAATTTCAGTTTTCAAGCTAATTGTCGTGAATGAAATTATAGTTTACCCAAGGCCTTAAACGGAATTTCCAGTTATTCCAGAAACCGTTTTACAGATTTCGCTGAAATGCAACACAGGAGACTTGTACGAAGAATTATCAGCCAATTCCGATTAACAGCCTCATTCGTCCATAACGAAGCCCAATTTGCATAAGAAAATAAATGGAATTCCCCACGTATCCCTCAAAAGCGTCATCATGTCCTGTTTATATGCTACATCAATTTACATTTAACTACTTCTATTTCTGAACAAGTGTAATGTTAAACCGCAAAGAACGCCAGCGGTAATTTCGTGTGCTGCGTTACAGAATGCATCCTTTTCGACCTTGTGTTCTGTTAAATTTGTCATTTTCTGAGTACCGGACAGAGGAAACTGGATTAAGATGAAGGACTCGATTCCGTAACACAGAAGGACTCAAGCCAATGTTAAACAAGCCGGTCCTTGAGAAGTCGGGTCTGATTGGAACAGGTTGTGGTAGAACATTATACTGATGTACAGCTTGCATGGGTCTAAATAAAACAGTTACCGTGTACAGGTTCCTAGCTGTTAGTCGGGTTCACCTTCCGACAGAGTAAACAGGGCAGGAATTGTGTCAATTTCTGGCAGTAGTCTATAGCCTCACCTCTGTGGTCTAGTGGTATTCCCGGCGCTACCAGATTTTTTCTAAGAAGAAGTTTTTTCTGGAACGGTGTCCACTCAGCCTCGTGATGATAGGAGCTGTTTTAAGGAAATAGCGGCTCCGGTCTAGGAAACCGAAATTAACGGCCGTAGGGATTCGTTGCCCTGACCACGCGACATCCTCTATCCGCTAAGGTTGGCACTAACTTCGCCGACAAGCGGCGGTCGCTCGGTCGGTATAGTTCGCTTGCAGATTAAAACCTCGGAGTTTGTCTTGTTTTAGCCTATATCCTGTTCGTTCCGCCGTTGTTCCTATTAAATGTCTACACTTATATTCGACTACATATAATGTCAGCAGTTGATAAGAGTATTCATGACTACAGAGCGAATTCATTCGCGAACATATTACAAACTTCAAATTAACGCAAGTAGGGTGGCGGTGGGATAATTTATCAAAACATGTGAAATCACCATCTGACAGTATCCAGTTTATTTTCTTATGCCGATCAACTGCTATCAAAACACAGAAATATTTCGATCATAAATGACCATCTTCATGAGGGAAGCCAGATGTTAAACGGAACTGTACAATTTACATATTTTTTTCACTTGACACTACAGCCCCAGTGGGCCTAGGCCTACCTCCATGAACTTCTCCATTAACTTCGGTTTTTCTCGATCTTACACATTCGGTAGGACTCCTTGGGCGGGTGATCAGCTCGTCGCAAGGCCTCTACCTGTACACAAGCACAGAAAAACGCACACACACAAACTAAACATTCATGCCCTGAGTGGGATTCGACCCCACGATCCCGGTTTCCAAGCGAGCGAAGACAGTGCATGCCTTAGACCGCTCGGCTACCGTGACCGGCACAATTTCCATATAGGAATAAAACATTTAAAATATACGTCAAAATTTTGAATAGTAGTTTCTTGAGAAGTGGTACATCGTATTGTACGGTGTGTTAAGTTATTGACTTTTTGGACATTATCCATCCTGTTTTCAGGCTAGTTCCTACGGTTGGGCCCAACTGAGTAGGTTTTACCCGAGGACGGAGATGTAATAGAATCCAGTCTTCGAAACGTTGGTTTAAATAAAAGTCCAGAAAACCATATATTGTCATCACGGACTTGAAGATTTTATTCGTGTTGTGTATGGCTCCCTTACATCCAATTCTTACGGTGTCATCACGGTGACGTAGCACACTATCATTCTCTGGTTCTTGTGGGGTGAATTATTGAGCATACAAAGTGTGTTGGCAAATGAACGGCATCGAAGTTGGAGTTAATATATATATATATATTCAGGCCGCGCCAAAGCTCAAGCGGTTAGTCGCTGGCTTCCAACCGCGGCAGCCCAGGTTCGATCCCGGGTTTAGTGAAGTGGGATTTGTGGTGGACAAAGTGGCGCTGGGGCGGGTTCTCTCGCGAATACTTCAGTTTCCCCTGCCAATCTTCATTCCACCACTTGCTCCACAGTCACCCTCACCTGTCATCTGGGGCTGGTACAATAGGCCAGAAGTGACCGCAGTACAAGAGACGTAGTCCCACCCCACTAGCAAAAAATAAAATAAAATAAATATTTATTCAGTATTTCCCTAATGGGCTTGTCTGAAATATCAGGCAGATTGAGATGTAGAATTGTAACTATGTAAATAAATTAACTAACTAACAAAGTCTAAGAGGGTCCTTGAGAAGCTAATAGTTGCTCACCCAGTCAGTAAGCTCAAACACTTTAATCCAATGATGTAGGGACTTGTTCAGCAAAGTCAGCCACTGGTCCCGATCCTGAGCCAGTTAAATCCGCATTCTTTCCATTTATTTCTTTAAGACTAGCTTTAACATTGTCCTTCAGTCTGCGCCTAGATCTTCAGAAATATTCAGGTTTTTCTAGCAAAGCTTTGTGTGCATTTTTCTTTGCTCTCGTGCGTGCTACGAGTTCCGCCTCTGTTAACCTCATTGACTTGAAAATAATAATAACAGTAGCGGAAAGTGAAGTATGAAGTTACTAAGGTACATAGAATTTTAAATTTATGATGAAAGGAAGATATCCTAATTAGCTCTCTAATTTGTTAGTTCATAAACAGATCCTTTTGTCCTCCTCATTTTCTGTTGGCTTTTCCTTTTTAGATGTGGCTCTTGAAGGTAGAGCCCAAAAGACAAGCGCAGTACTTTCCGGAAAAATAGGGCGATGCTCATCAAAGACCTTTTCACGGAAAAGAGGAATTGTATGCACATTTCAGTGAGTTTCATAAGGCAACTAACGAACTCCTTTCTACAGAGTCTTCCAGCAGAATCTGACACTAATTCTTCCGAGCAAGAGAGTGATTACCACAGCATAACAAATTTTTAATTTCTGTGGTCTAGTGGTCAGAGTTCTTGGCTACAGAGGTCCCGGGTTCTATTCCCGGCGCTACCAGATTTTCTGAGAAGTAGTGGGTCTGGAGCGGGGTCCACTCAGCCTCATGAGGATAACTGACGAGCTGCTTGAATGGAAAAGTAGCAGCTCTGGTCTAGAAAACCGAAATTAACAGCCGTGGGTATTCGTTGCGATGACCACGCGACACCCTCTATCCGCTAAAGTTGGCACTAACTTCGTCGACAAGCGGCGGTAGCTCGGCCCGTAGTGTTCGCTTGCGGACTAAAGCCACGGAGTTATTTATAACAGGTAAAATGACTTTAATCACACAAATTACAGTGTGACGTACGACATGGACCTGTTTCATTAAACAGTCTGAAATAATAAGACCGGCACAGCATTAACACCATCACCACACGGGAGACCCGTACATATTGAACAACATTAAAGTTCAGCTAACCCTAACTGAAGAAAATGTACCAGAGCGGAATACCAAGCTCAAAATCTAGCACAGACGCAACGCAATACTCGTACATGCAACACTTCATAATTACAAGATGGATCCCAGCACGGCGCGTCATCCCAGTTACAATTACTGTAAACTGTATTAAATAGCGGTCACATGAAAGTCTAAACAAGACCCATTAATATACTTATTGATGGAACTGAGCCCTTCTGGAGGAGCCGCCAATTCTGCAGCTACTCAAGAATTTCCCAGCATTTTATGGAACCCGAAGGTTCATTACCGTGTTCACAAGAGCCCTCCACTGTTCCTTAAGCCAGATCAATTCAATCAATACCATTCCATTCTATCTCTTTAAGATCCATTTAAATATTGTCCACCCACCTACACCTTGGTCTTCCCTGTGGTCTCTTTCCTTCTGTCTTTCCCACCAATATCGTATACGCATTCCTCGTCTCCCCCATTCGTGCTACATGCCCTGTCCACCTCATCCTTGACTTCATCATTATAATGTAGGTTCATTACCGTGTTCACAAGAGCCCTCCACTGTTCCTTAAGCCAGATCAATTCAATCAATACCATTCCATTCTATCTCTTTAAGATCCATTTAAATATTGTCCACCCACCTACACCTTGGTCTTCCCTGTGGTGTCTTTCCTTCTGTCTTTCCCACCAATATCGTATACGCATTCCTCGTCTCCCCCATTCGTGCTACATGCCCTGTCCACCTCATCCTTGACTTAATCATTATAATGTAATATAAATTAATACGTACAATTTTAAGTTACGTTTTATTTAATTTTAAGCAGCGATCATCGACTCGAAAGATATATGTCAATTTTTAATAATAATAATACAGTATTTTAATGTTAATAAATGTATAATTAGACTCCCAAATGTATACGCTAGTTGCAGACCATAGAAACACATACATAATATTCATTTTATTCGTAACTATTCAAAATAACGTAGATAATAACATAAATATAAATAATAAAGGTACATTTATTATTTGATTAAAATAATTTGAATTTAAAACTGTGAATTATAAAACATATTAATGTAAATATGGATCCATATTAAAGCGTTAACATATTCAGAGACCTAGAGAAAGATGCAAACATGTAGCATTAACATCTGGGCCAGTAAACGAATTGTCGATACTGTAATAGCTGGTGGTTCGGTTCGGTTTCAGTATATGTTGTGTTGACGGCCCCATTTTATATTTTTCTTGAATGACACACAACAGGATGCATACTATGAACGCTGAATTTATAACGTTATGTAAATTAAATTCAATGCAAAAACATCATTTCATCACATTATAAACGATAAAAATTAAAACAACTCTTAAAAAAGTACATAAGTTTAAAAAACGTTTTGTCTTTTGGCTGAAATTCAAGGCACAAAACATACTTGATGGAAGACACTCGTACGTGTTTTGTCCAGGTTTGGAAACAGCGCACAGGAATTAATCTGATGCTGGAACTTTGTTGACCAATGTTACATGTTTCCATGAAATATACCCTGAGGCACAGTACCGTTTTCAGGAGTATCCATCTTCAGACTGGCATGCTGCTAGGCCCTTGCGTGCCTCTAGAAAACTAGGGAGAATATTATAGCCGATATCTTTTCCGGTATTCAAACCAGAAACCGTATCTGCCATTGCAAATACAGAGCAACAGACTGTTTGGTCCGGCTACTGAGATCACTTGCCGAGACAAATTTAACTTTCAGGCAGTAATAAGTTCTAAACTAATACAAATCCTCATAGACATTCATGCATTCACAGCTGTAGTCGGAAAATGAGGTTTATGCATTATCATGTCCATATCCGTCCATTCGTCCCGTAATAACATTTCAGAAAATATTCGACCTTCATGCAACTTAATATGAAGACCGTGACCTCAAAGGTTATGCCTCTGTGTATTTATACTGTTTCCGCGGTAAACTACATTACAGTAGCGGTCATCCGTGCATGTGAGGTTCCAGGAACATCAGAAACGCTCTGTTTGCAGCGGTTCGTTGTGTCCTGGTTTATTTTACAGCGCTGCTTCAACTGAATACGTTAGTTAGCGTCGAAAGGGAATATTATTGTGAATAAATATCTAGAGAATATGTGGATGTTTTCTCCAATTTAGGTGCAGTAAATACAAAACCATGGCGAATTCCATAATCTGAATGGACCGTCACTGTTACAACCTTTCTATTATTATCACTTCCAGTACCAGCTGGCCAAATTTGGAAGCTGAACGGATCGGGGGAAGCTATCACATCTCCTCCGTAATAACTGACTTTAGGACTAGAGTCGAAACCGAGGCAGGAATGCTAGAAGCTCGATTGAAATTCTGGGAAGTGCATTTCTGAACTATACCAGCGTGTTCACAGACATTCGTTAAGGTAATATTTTATAATGTGCAAAATAAATAATTTGAGATTACACGTAGAAATGAACTGATATTGTGATAAGAGACATATACAATTCTATGAAATCTCTTGCGCGATTATTGAAAATTATCACCTATTTATGAGTAAGTGTATTATACCGCTCCAGATAGATGAAAGCATTTAAATTGAAACAGATTTATGCTTCATGAGTGCTTGCGAGAATATTTTTCATATTATCACGCATATTTTGAACCTGAAGATTTAAACTTGTAAAGCCAGTTTCTTTAATTAGAAGTGTAAAGTTGTGTGAATTGTTGTCACAAGTAAAGACGAGCTGCAGTTGAACTGAATATTGAATAAGGGGAGGGATTAATTATTTAAGCAATTAATTAGTTATTCAGTTCCACGTAAGAAGATCTCCCCAGTCGAAGATTATTAATTAGTTCTGTGAGTTCGTTCTTGCTGAAAAGAGGATTTGCTCTAACAATAGACAGCTGCTCCTTACACTCCTTGGTCGTAATTCCGTATTACTGCGATGGTAATTAGATCTTCGTGCGCCTCATGATACTTTTAACTAACAGGCATTTAACTTCAGTCGCGTTTCAGACTTTTGCTTCACAGGTACACCCTTCTACACGGCTAGGATACAGGTTATGCCTACAGAGTTTTAAATGACTTTATGACTACCCCCAGGCGAATTCAGGTATGTTATATTGAAATAGGTCACGACCACTGTGTCTGTACCTTCTTTCGAATTCATGTCATATAATCATCTTCAGAACTTGGTCGACGTTTAAGAAAATTCTGCTCTTGATACAGCATCAGTGAATAACACAATGCTCAACCAACAAGAGGTAAGAGATAACATTACGGAAGAAAAACTTCTGTCGAGTTGGGAGTATAAAATTGGCCGCGCAATAGCTCAAGCGGTTAGTCGCTGGCTTCCCACCGGGTCTCGTCAAGTTGGATTTGTGGTGAATAAAGAGGCGCTGGGGCAGGTTTTCTCCGAGTACTTCGGTTTCCCTTGCCAATCTTCATTCCACCAATTGCTCCACAATCACGCTCACCTATCATGTGGGGCTGGTGCAATAGGCCAGAAGTGGAGGCAGTACAAGGGACTTAGTCCCACCCCACTAGCAATAAAAAGAAACGTATAAAATTCTGATTGCCATGTGTATATACAGCAGGAAGAACAACATACAATTACACGTTTATTCCGGGTAACTGAAACTGTTTACGTAGTATTTCCCGAAGGTACAGATGCGTTTTGGTCTACTTTTTACTGGCTCCGTTGATGTTAAATACGGCATTCTTTTGTACGTGGCGGTTAGGCCTAATCGATTAAAGGACGCAGTGGTTAAATTTTGAAATGAAATACGCTCACGAGTTTTTTTTTTTATACAGGAAATTGCGGAGAAGTGAAAAGTTGCTTTGGGGAGAACGCAACGGACCTTAGTTGAATTAATAATTGGGGGGATGTGACAGACTCGGTAAATTTATAACAGGAGTCTCATGTAAGTCGTATGAGCAGCAGTAGGAAGTTACTCACTTGAAGTCCTATTTCGGTAATGCTAATGTTTCTGAGGCCGGTCACGGTAGCCCAGCGGTCTAAGGCATGTACTGTCTTCGCTCGCTTGGAAACCGGGATCGTGGGTTCGAATCCCACTCAGGGCATGGATGTTTAGTTTGTGTGTGTGCGTTTTTCTGTGTTTGTGTTTGCGACGAGCTGATCACCCGCCCAAGGAGTCCTACCGAATGTGTAAGATCTAGAAAAACCGAAGTGAACGGAGATCATGGAAGTAGGCCTAGGCTCACTGGGGCTGTAGTGCCAAGGAAAAAATGTTTCTGAGATTCAAGTTCTCACGGCTGTCATGTCGGTGACATATAATTGAAACAATTATTATTATTATTATTATTATTATGTATTTATTTTACCTTAAAATTGTTTTACCCGGTGAAAGTGATACTACAATAAGACACAACATACAAAATAATACACTTCTCTCAAACAAGACACAGCATATAAAACTACACAGAAAATAAACTACAAGATATAAAACCACCGGCTTCACCGTACTTCACGAAAATTGGTTGATAGTTAGTTGTCTACGATCAACGCATAATGGAACAGAAATGCAGTAAGACAAACTGAGGCAACAGAACAGAGACAGAAAAAGTCTCTATTTTTCTGGTGCGTATGAAAGCAGCAAGTGTAACATTCTGTCGGCTGTACTGTTTCTGTAGTTAGAAAACTGTACGGTTGTTGTGGGACACTGGTACTGGGAGAGCAGTGATTGTTATCCTCTCTGGCTCAAGGTAAAACAACATCCAGTTTCCATGGACCTTCACTCTGTCTATCATAATGCAGTGCACATATCAATCTTCAAATCCAGTTGTTACTGTTACATACAAAAATATTACTTATAGCATAAACTTAAAGCCTTTGCGTAGTATTAACTCGAAGAGGCAAAGACCGCGCCATAACTCAAGCGGTTAGTCGCTGACTTCCCACCGCGGCGTCCCGGGTTCGATCCCGGGTCTGTTCCAGTGGGATTTTTGGTGGACAAAGAGGCGCTGGGCCTGGTTTTCTACGAGTACTTCGGTTTCCCCTGCCAATCTTCGTTCCACCAAATTCACCATCATCATAATCAACCGGGGCAGGTACAATAGGCCAATCAGTGGCCGCCTTGCTGAGTGGACCCAGTTGGACTCCACCCCCTGCTAAGCGAATAAAAAAAAAAATGCGAAGAGGCAAACACTCAGATTGAACATCGACAATGAGAAGTTATTCGCGAGGAGAGAGGAAAGATTTTTTTTTAAATATTCCATCGCTATATAACAGAAATGTATATATTAATAACTGAGTTATTTAATGAGAATCTTTATAAATATAAAACGTAGTAGTATTCATCCGAAAGTACAAGGTGCCTTAAGAAGAAAACAAAGAAAGGGTAATAATATCCTTGTAGTAAAAGAACAGTGTATGAACATTTGATGTTGTTACGTAATATTATACTGCAGCATTCTGTTTCAACTGTGTTCTAAATCAGCACTCGAAATTCCCACCGTCCGTGTGCCGGTTCACCGATGTACTCACGTTCACACTTCAGAAGTATTCGTCTTTTATTACTCACAGCACCAACAAAATATAAACCAGACCCATAGCACGTATGTAAATACAAAGAAATAATTACGGCTTTATATTTTATAAATAATTTAAAAGTATATTTTACACCATTAAAATTGAAAGTGTAGCAGCGTGACAGTTTCCTCTACAACTTGTATATCTGATGACGGCCAGTTGGGCCAAAGCACATAGTGTTTGAATAACAGGAAGACAAGGATGCCGCTCAAGTGTGAATTTTAATACATTGACGACGTTGCACAGGGACGATGAGAATTGCGAGTGCAAATTTAGATGTTGATATACAGGATGTCCCAGGAGGAATGTGCCAAACTTCGGGAGGGTGTTCCCTATGTTAAAGTATGCCGATATAACTCAAAACACCTATGTCCAAAGTTGAACAGTTACGGAGATAATGGCCCGAGAAAAGTGTGGTCTTCTGGCGGGTCCACGCACTATACCTGTCAGCTGAGACGTCTTATCCATGTTTGTCCTTGAGTGTGGTGATTCACACTAGCCGTAAGCTCATGTTCTACGTACAGAGTACGTTGCGGCTGCGTCGTGAATGGTTGGTAATTAGTTGTGAGGAGTTGCTCAAATGCCTTTTGTGTTTTCACACGTGGATTATTGTGATATGCATTTCGTGTGTGGATTTTGCGGTGGCAATGCACGTGCTGCTGTTGAAGAATACCAGAGGCGTTTTCCCGATCGAAGGATTACATGTCGAAGTGTATTTACGCGAATTCACCAGACATTGCGTGATACTGGTTCTCTTCCGAGTGTTTCTGTGCACTCTGAAAGGGAGGATTTAAGAATGATAAACACGAGAGAACGTTCTTGAGATGATTCAGTGAAGTCCGCGTCTGTTCACTCGTAGAATGGCCTGTCGCATCGGCGATCACGTATGCAGGTGTGGTGAACTTTACATGATGAAGAGTTGTATCCTTCCCATGATCAAAGGGTACAACATCTGGAACCAGGCGACCATGCACAGCGTATGGATTTGTGCCGCTGGATAAAAGCTCATCCCGAACTGTTAAGCGTCACTTTATTCAGTGAGGAGGCGTCTTTTACCCTGGACGGTGTAAATAATTTACGAAATGTGCATACGCGGTCCCATAATAATCCACATGAGATAATGGAAACGAAATTCCAAAAGAGATTTTCCGTGAATGTACGTTTAATGCAATTATGTGGTCGGCTTATAGCGCAGTCAGCCATGTTACGTCAGCGTTTGCCAGTCATGTGTCATGTATAGTGCTTGGAAACCTAAGGACAATTATGACATGGCGAGCCAGTATTTTGTACTTCAATTTTATGGTTTCACGTCACTCACAAGTTAGTTTGATGTTACGTACATTATTAACATTACAGAAACCACATATTCCTGCCAGTTTTAATATGTATTTTGTAATCAAAAATGTGTAACACCGGTCAAAGTTTCACATTTCTCTGGCCATTATCTCCGTAACCGTTCAACTTTGGACATAGGTGTTTTGGGTTATATCGGCATACTTTAACATAAGGAACACCCTCCCGAAGTTTGGTACATTCCTCCTGGGACACCCTGAATATGTGTGTGTAATGCAGTGCGAACTAGAATTTTCACGGTCTGCTTGACTAACAGCTGTAGAGCATGCGACTATACCAACCTGGATCTGCTTCCATGTAGACCTAATGATTAGGTTTATTCATGTCTTTGTATTCCGCTTGCCTTGAATTTTTGTCTTATATTCCTCACAAATAACAGTCCACGATAAACAAAACAAGAAGTTCCGGGAACAACTAATCGCCTGCTTTCTTTCATACGACACGGACTGTATAGCTGACGACATGTCTAACAGTTCTTCTACTGTTGCATGTGTATTCGTTGCGGAGATGTTTCTACCCAGCCGTTGCCTAGCAACGATATGAGAATACACATACAAGCACACAGACTGATGGGAGGGATTTATGAAACACGCCGTTGAGATGACCTCAGATGCCATGATATACATGCCAAGTATTATAAAGATTGGTTATGTCATTCAGAAGATAATATGGCGGATACGCATAAACACAGGCAGCGTGATGATGGCATATACTTACTTCATTTTTTCGAAATACGGAAAGTAGGATAAGAAATGGTAAAATTAAATCTTTGGTAGATAATCAGACATTCAGATTTATTTAGCTCAGCAACAGACACTTGAGTGTTGTTTTTGAACGTTAATTTTGATCTCTGTCAACACATACTTTCCTTGGTGGATCCCCAACTGACTCAGTTCCTTACCACTTTTTTTCTTCATAATATACATAGGTCGTACCTAAAGTCATGAGGAACTTCTTTTTGCATGCAACCCAGGAACAGCAGACGAAAGTGAGTACGGTGGTAGGTGGAACCAGCTGTTGTGTTAACCTTGAGTGTCTTGTGACGTCACTAGCTTGCATCACGTGACCAATATCACTCCTAACAAAATGGCCGACAACCATATGACGTTTCGCCAGCGTGCTGTCATCGAATTTCTTGTGAAAGAGGAAATCCCTGCTGCAGAAATTCACCAGAGACTTCAGCGTGCTTATCTAAGTGTGTGCATGGGTGCGAGCAGCGTTCGAAGAAGGGTAAAACATTTTAAAGATGGGAACACCAGCATCGAAGATGAGCCTCGGAGCGGTCGTTCTCAAACAGCCTCAACTAAACGTAACATGGAAAGAGTGGATGAGATCATTCAAGATGACAGGCGTGTGACTGTGGACACAATAGCCCGTAAACTTGGAATAGGGCACAGTGCAGTACAGGAGATGATTGAAAGCTTGGGCTATAGGAAAGTTTGTGCTCGTTGGGTCCCGAGGTTATTGACCGAAAACCACAAAGGTCAGCGAAAAGCCATCACTTCAGAACTGCTGCAGAGATATCGACACGAAGGCGATGATTTTTTGCTCTGTATTGTGACAGGTGGACGAAAGCTGGTTTCACCATTTGGAGCCTGAAACGAAACGGCAGAGTATGGAATGGCACCATTTGCATTCTCCATCAAAAAGAAGGCAAAGACAGTGCCATTAGCTGCTCAGGTGATGGGCACAGTCTTCTGGGATGCAGAGGGGTTTATTCTGTCCCAATTCCTGGATCCTGGGCAAACCATCGATGCTGCTCGTTACGTCCAGACGCTGCACAAGCTCCGTCGAGCATTGCGCGATAAACGTCCGGGACGAAACATCATCATCCCGCATGACAACGCTCGCCCCCACGCCGCTATCCTCACATTGGAAGCAACTGCAAAGATGAGGTGGGAAGTTCTTCCACAACCTTTATATAGCCCTGATCTGGCACCCTCCGACTACCATCTTTTCGGATTTATGAAGGATCAGGTGCGTGGACGTTTTGAGACAAGGGAGGCAATTCAGAAAGGAGTGCGTCAGTGTCTTCGGATGGCTTGAACGGAATTTTACAGAAGGGGAATTTTCAAACTCCCAGAACGCTGGGAGAAATGTGTACCAAGAAGTGGCGATTATGTGGAAAAATAAAGAAAGGTCTGTAGATTGAAGTGGTGTATTTGGCTTGTCGATAATAAAGCATGTTGCTGATGACTTTCAGTACGACCCTCGCATTTCGCTGACGCCAATTTTAATATGCCTAGGTCTCGTAAGTAGCCCCTTTACAGTAGGGCTCAGTCCCGTTGGAAATGTTAACAGTTGTCTTGTTTTCTACATTTAAGGAAGAACACTGGCTATCCTATGGTATCTCAAGGGTTTTCCGAGTTCCTCTAGCATTTATTACGGAACAGTCATGAAAAATAGTCACTGCCGCTTCGTTCAAAATATTTTTTTTTAAGTTCACTGGAAGTGGTCTATCGCCCGCGACTCATTTATTCTGACATAATTTATTAAGGCTATTCTTTCGCAATTCTTGTGGCGTTCTTGTTCATCTCTATGCGAACTAGATATTTTCTCTGCATACTGTTCTGAAATAACGAAGTTTATAAAGTAGTTTGGGAATAGCTTCAGCGCAGCCTCCTGACAATGTGGACATCTTAATGAAAGCTGCAGGTTTTGCCATTTCATTGCCTTAAAGAACCCATATTTTATGACACGTCTCATATGTTCAAGGACGGCAGTTATTAACCTTAAATTAAATGTTACGGTTGGAATTGCACGCATTAGCTTAACCTGTTTACAGGAAGTGATACCGCTCGTTGTGCTACCTATAAGTGACTGTCGTTAATGTCTGATAGGTCGCGCCATAGCTCAAGCGGTTAGTCCCTGGGTTCCCACCGCGGCGGCCCGGGTTCGATCCCGGGTCGGCTCAAGTGGGATTTGTGGTGGACAAAGTGGCGATGAGGCGGGTTTTCTCCGAGTATTTCGGTTTCCCCTGCCAATCTTCATTGCACCAAGTTCCCCATCGTCATAATCACCCGGGGAAAGTACAATAGGCCAATCAGTGGCCTCCGTGACGAGTGGACCCAGTTGGACTCAACACCCCACTAAGCGAATTACTTAATTATTAATGTCTGATATCGACCCAACGTTGGCACTCCTGCTTCCTGCAGTCACAGGGGTCGATCCTCGGCCCTAAGGTCCATTCACGGGACTTATGCTTCGAAATTTTTCTCAATTTCTCAATAACCTTTGAAATAGGCTACAACAGCTTCCTTCTCCATGTTTCCATTCATACTCACGTGCACTAGACACTGCTCTAATTCAACGCAAGCTGTTTAAATAGCTTGGTAAATTTTGCTGCAAATCACATGTGCATGGTTGTTGAAATCCACCGCCAAGTACTCTCATTTCACTTCACGGCGCTCACTTCCTCAGATTATACAGTACGTGACGTCGAATGATAGATTAGATAGGTAAGTAATGGATTGGAAATAATGTGAAAGGAAATTGTGGTGGCATAATTCAAGGCAAACTGTGTATCCGGGGGGACTGCTAACTGCTGTGTCCCGGTCAGGATAAGCGCTCTGCAGCCTACGTTGAAACCTCCCTATTACGAAGGAAGTGCGCTAAACCCTAACTACTTAATTTGACACTTCTGAGGTATTCTCATCCCTTAAGTCCCTAGGGCTTCGTTGCTGACCCTTGGCTCCAAACCCGCGTCAGTCATCTGTCCAAAAGGGAATGTCCTCAAAGTAACCAGTGATGCAAGAAGGGACACGATTCTCTGGAGCAAGAGGTAGCAACTGGGATAGCAGAAATGGCAACATGCGCAGTAGTCATCTGCGCATACACTTACTGCCATCTCTACGCAGCTGTAAGTAATTAGATAGTCTGCAACCAATGACAATACAGCTGCGTAGAAATGGCAGCAGTAATGCTTTTGTGACGTCACGGCGGCCGTGTTGCCTGCCAATAACATGAGTTGTCAAGGGCTGCTCTAGAGCTTTCCGAACATGGCTGCTTCGCTCACCACTGTTATGTGCGTCCGACGTCGGCCATATCTGAACAACACGAGTATTATACAGACCTTTACTTCCTTTGCAGGCTACTCGTTTAGCACCATACCGCTGAAAAGGCTGGTCTAGAAGCAACGCTCAGGACATGTATTCTGGAGGTTCTCGGTTCGAATCTGGCCTGGGACACCAGTTATCTTGACTATCACCAGTCCCTCCAGGTAAATGCCGCGTCACGACCGGTTCCTTCCACATCTTTCCAATTCATCATCATTAATCAGTCACCCTGCCATCCGACATTCCTTGAGAGTCTGTATAGCTACTGCTTACGGGCTGTGCGACCGAGGGGTCGGAGTTTTAGTCCTGGTAAGGGCAAGAGCTTTAGCTTCTCCACGTCGTCCAGACCGGATCTGGGACCCAGCCACCTTCCTATCCTTTGGGTATCGTATGCATTCTCCCACGGGTAAAGCGGCCGGGGCGTGAAGCTTACCACCTCCATCTATGGCCGAAGTCAAGAATGCGTAGATCTATACATTCGCTCTCCCAATCGTTTTGATGGCGGAATGGTTAATTGGTTAAGCACAGGGACAACTGTACCTTTGCCGATATTCCTTAAAGCATTAAAGGAATACTGCGACCGATTCAGACGTTTGTCTTCAGATTGAGACACACAGAAACTTGTCTGTATGAACAAAGCCATTCAATTAGGAACGAAGTAGACTATTAATGAAATGCCATGTGTATCATACTCGTACATACTTGTACATGCGAAGCCTTTGAAGGGTAGGGAAATACGTCACAAGTGTCCTCGAAATTCGTAAGTCTTCAAATTAAACCCATGGAGAGATATATCTAAGAAAAATAACTGTTCTGGAGGCTAGTTCATAGTCCGGACAATTTCATAAATAGAGAATATGGAATCTGAGGATCAACGGTTGTGTTCTGTAACTTGTAAAATGCAAAGAAATACGAGCTGAATCTGCAGCTGTCTGTTTGAAGGAACTCAGCCACGTAATTGCAATCCCAAAAGGAAAGAGTAGCTGGACAAAGCCTGTACAAGCAGGGACTTGAGCTCATTACTTGATAGCAACCGTAGTCTTCCGGCTTTGCTTTGTGGGCACTGGGCTCGACTGTAGGCCGTTTCCACGGAAGTTACAGACTCAAAAACAAATATACAAAAGCCAATAATTCCTTCAGAATAAGCAAGCCTTCTAGAATATCAACATGAAAATTCAAACATTGTACCGAAAACATTCATATTCTCCCTGGAAACATGCTTTCGGTTATTAAAATTTCGGCCTCTTGAAGGCATTATCTAAAGATAATCCTTAATTCATGCAAGTTTTCAGCGATAAATTATAATTACAATTGCTTAGGCCATTTTTTATTAAACATATTACGGCATTTTTGCTTAAAGCAAGAATTGTAGAGCTAGAGAAACAGTCATTGCTAAGTAACGGCAGTACAGCAACTGTTGGAAGTTGTATTTTCTTTGCGGTCCATGTCGAGGTTATATAACGAGGACCAGATGCCATTACGACAGAGTCGTGAGACGGCAGTTGGAAGAGAAGAAGTGTAATGTGAGACGGCCGAGAGCCCAAGAGCGGAGGAAGATATTAGTAAGCAGCGCAGTGATGGCCATGACCGAGAGCACTAGTCTTTGTGTGTAGGCACGAGCTGGTTAACGGTCCAATAAATCTCACCACCGGTTCAAACCCTGTGTCTAGTCACTAACGCCTGACAATGTGTGAGTGTATAACTAACTTACTGAAGCTGAGTCTTTCTTGAGGAAACTTCAGTTGATACAGCTACTGGAGAATTTCGCAACATTGTATAGGAACCGAAGGTTCATTGCCGTGTTCACAAGACCACTCCATGGTCCCTATCCTGAGCCAGATCTATCCAGTCCATACCACCCTATTCTATTTCTCTATGATCTAATTTAATATTGTCCACCCATCTACGCCTTGGTCTTCCCTGTGGTCTCTTTCCTTCTGGCTTTCCCACCAATATCCTATACGCATTCCTAGTCTCCCCCATTCGTGCTACGTGACCTGCCCACCTCATCCTCCTTGAGTTGATCATTCTAATTATACTTGGAGAAGAGTACAAGTTATGAAGCTCCTCATTATGCAGTTTTCTCCAACTNTTTTTTTTTGTTTTTGGACAGCAGACGAGAAGACAAAAGGTTCTGGACTGAATGGTAGCAAGCATTACCCGAGTTCAATCTCCTCTTAATTTCCTCCTGAATCAGGTTTCGATCTGTTATCGTTGTTCCCAAATATCTGAACTGTCCCACATTTTCAAAACATCGGTTTCCTATTTTTATGTCATGATTTTACATGTGTTAGCGCATACTCAATTTAATGTGTACATTCCATCCTATTTTTATTCTTTGTTCCATAATGATACCGCATTTTCCTGCCCAGCATGTGATATATCCATTTACAAGGACCGAATCAACTGGCTAATATGAAAGTCGGCCTGAATAGCATGCCACTGAATGTCAGTCCATATTGATGACTTAAATACCTAAGTTGACAGTAATAGCGTTGAATCGTGAAGACGAAGATAACAACGGTTGTTATAGAATTGAAGAAGATTCAGTTGAGATCAGTGTTGCATCATTGATGATGATTCTGATGATAATTATGACAAAGCCAATATGGAGAAAGTACAGACTACTGAGTTAGGAATAAGATTACCAAAATGCAATGGTATTATAAGCCTGTATTTTAATGAATTTTGGAAAATATTATATATATATATTAAGGTCATATTCGTACAATTGTCTGTTGCCTAGAAGTGACTAAAGAATGCATGACTGTTATTACAAGTATAAGACATCTTGAAGTGTTTTCTGACAGTTTATGATGGTACGGCCACAGCCTCTTCCTGCTTCTCATTACACATCAGGTCATTATAGCGGAAGCTTTCCAGACGTACGTTCGGGAGATATCCGGCTCAAATCTTGACCTTAGTGCAGGCTATCCTGAGTGAGATTTTCGTGGTATCTTAGTTCACGTGAGTCCTGGGATAGCCCACGTGTTTCTACTTCCAAATTCCTATCTATTCATAAATACATTATTGTACCACTCTTTCATTCTCTCAGCTTCATTAATTAATATAAGAAAAATTAACGATATCTTTCATTAATCAATCATCATATTACACTGTGGAGCACGTGTAGCGTAGTTGGTTGAGGCACTATCCTACAAGCCGGAAGGACGCGGGTTCGGGTCACGATGAGGTGCATTTTTTCAATTAACCTAATCCTTCCAGCCGCAATATAGCCATGGAGTCGACCCAGCCTCTAGCAGAAATGAGTATCACGAATCTTCCTGGGGGGTAAAGGACGGCCGGCGCGTAGGGCTGACAACCTTACCGCCATCTTTGTGCCGATTGTCTAGAAAATGTGGGAACCTCAACGTCTCACAACCCTATGAGCCTTCACGGCCTATTACAGGGATAGCTACATTACACTGTGAACTTTTGATGAATTGATGCAAAGTAATAAGTCTTTATTCGAAAGGGCGTGGCCCAATGTGCTTGGCCCACGAGAAGAAGCTGAGTGTTTTGCTGCATATACATGGATAGAAACAGGTGTCTGCTTTTGTAGTTTGTTTGGATTTTGAGGCTTTTCTGTTTTACAAAGAAACATTAATTAGTTTAGTTTTTCATATATGTTTAAATTTACGTTTCTATATTAATTCAAATGAATTGTAACGATATCCCTTTTTTCTCCCTGTTTGCTTGTTTTGTTCCACAAGACCGTGTGGAAGATTCCGATGCCTGAAGGACAAGGTCGCCGGGCAAGTAAATGAAAATTCAGCGACCTCATCCACCCATGCGTAAATGCATGCGGCTTCTGCAGGACATATCAGCAGAGGAAATTCATGTTACGAAATAAACTGCATCTGTCGAAGTGCGCAAAAGAGGACTGCAGTACGAGAATGGATGAGACAATTTGATTACGTCACTTTTAACGAAAAGTACCACAGGCTTAAAGCGAAATGTGCACTGCTTTGGCATATCGAAATGAAATGTGGAAATTATTGTTTTTATGATATTTTAAAAAGCTTTTCGGGTGTAAAACTTGGTCACTGAATTTGATTTGTTTCATTCTGGTCCGTCACACTAATATTAAGAAAAAGCTAAACAGTTCCGTCCAGTGTGACTGGTTAAGATTTTCTTATTTCAATTATTCATGCCCTTACATGTTTCGGTCTTCAGAGACCATCTTCAGAGGGACACCTTTAAATCAATAGAGTTAGAAGCCACTATTACATCAGATGTTCTAAAAGTTAAAATATATACATACAATATAAATAATATACAATTGGCTGTAAAATCTAAAGTCTTTACAACTACAGCGGCTGTTCCAATACTTTAAAACATTTATAGTTAGTTTGATAAGATTCTGTTGGAATTCATAAACCAAGCGGGTTCGTGTCATCCCTCTTATTATTTCTCTTGAGGGGGCCGAACGTGTCCCCCCTGTCGTTCTCGAGAAGAGGGTTCTTTGATGTTGTCCTGTATGTGTTTGTGGCGCGCTGTGTTGTATAAATAATTGAAATAAGAAAATCTTAACCAGTCACACTGAATGGAACCATTTAGCCCTTTCGCTGGTCACTGAATTTATGGGATGGATACAAGCTGAGTTTGTTCAAGAGAGGGGTGCTGAGAATAATACTTGGACGAAATGCAGCGGAAATGGCGGATGGTTTGTGAGAACTACAGAGTGAGGTGCTTCACAATAATTACATTCTAAAGGGTTCTGACGATGGTGTATAACATTCAGAATTACAGGGTTTTTGGAATTTTTCCGTTGTCCGGTATTGTATAAACTAGAAAACACGACATTTCGGAATCGGGATCACCAGGCGGTGACTTCCCTTTCTACAGCTTCATCGTCGGGAAAATGTTCAGCCGAAAGATGATGTTTAAGAGGGCCGAACAAATGGAAGTCGCTTGGAGCAAGGTCGGGGCTATACGGAGGATGCTCGAGGACTTTCCATTTGAAATTTCGCAGCGTCTCATTTGTCTTGTTGGCAGTATGGGGACGCGCGTTGTCATGCAAGAGCAACACGCCTTTGGTGAGGAGTCCTGGTCGCTTCCGCTGAATGGCCTTATGAAGTTTCCTGAGAATGTTAAGCCGGGTCCAGACTTGTTGCGTATCCCCGTATCGTATCTCCGTACCCTATCAGTGTGGACGGTACCCCGTATCATCCTTCCGTTGGAAAATGATAGGCAACGGGCTGTTCGCTCGTTTGGCGGT
>NW_019741974.1:406155-463648 GCF_002891405.2 Cryptotermes secundus | reverse complement strand
GACGATACGCAACAGAGATACGATACAGGGATACGCAACAAGTCTGGACCCGGCTTTACAGTTGGAGTCGGCATTTATGGTTTGTCCTTGAGGCTGGAATGCGCTGAGCAGTATGCCTTCGTGATCCCAGTCACCGCCTGGTTCCGACAGCAGCCCAAAGAATTTTATGATGCTGGTTTTCAGGGGCTTGTGAAACGATGGGACAAGTGCCTCAATGTACAGGGAGATATGTTGAGAACTAAAAGCATTTTTCAAATCAGTACTCTTATTTGTTTAAGTTCTGTATCCATTTGTAACTTACTTATTGACTTACGTACGTAACATGAGTCCAACTGCAGCTAAAGAGAGTCCAGGAGGGTTCAGTAGTTGAGAGTAGAAGGACGAGAATAGGGCGAGTCCTTATTGAATTATGAAGATTAATTGAATACATATTTGTATGTATTGAATACATATCAAGCAGAGGAGTACAGAGTGATTTAAGACGAAATAGCAAGATTTGATTTGAAGCGCTAGTTTTTGTGTTGAGATCCGTTGCTGGGAGACGGAGAATCCTAGTGCGTGTAACGGTGAAATGTAAATTGTGTAAATCAGCAATAGCGCTGTAACAGAGTGTAACCGAAGTGCTACTAAATCCAATCATTCGAAGTAAAACCCGTTATTTTCGTCACCCGTACCACCATACACATGACAATATTATTTCGCGCTTTCCCTCAGTCATTATAATTAACATCGAGTATGTTACTAGCATTTAAAAGAAAACTAATTATTGAAAACCGATAACAACAGGAGAAAGAGTGCACTAAATCTTGACAGTAAGAATTTCCTAATGCGGTCTTTGAGATCGGTGTTCAACTTCATTTATTTCGGTTGAGAAATCCCTAATTGGCATAATATAAGATACTTTGTTGAGGGAAATACAAAAAGAGAATGAGGATAAAGACAGTAACAAATTATATTTCGAATCCAATTTTCTATAAGGAAATTATTTACGAAACTATAAGTGCACACTAATGATGAAAGTACACGCACTCGTATTACTTGTAGTTACTGTTATATTCTCGAAGAAATTAACAGCAGATTATATTCGGAGAATACTCACATACTGCCATTCGATTCAGAATATTTTGTGTACCTATCTGCAGTCTTGAAAAGTATATTTTAACATGTACTACTGTAAGTATAATTAAAAATTTTGTTAGTATGTTGCTTAAGTACGAACTGTTATGAAAAATATTTATATGTAAAACATATTATTATTATTATTATTGGAGGGGGTGGGTTTCCTCATGTACCGCGACCAGTTGTTGATCTGTTGTACGTCCCCCTTTGATATTCTACCAGTCGCCATACCCTACCGGTACTGGTGCGTGCCATTAGCCCCGTTCAGCCAACGAGGTCGGCCGTGGGTACCTAATACTTCCCCATCTACCAGAGGCATTGAAAACTGCTTGGGCGGGAAACTTTTTGCCTAATTTAGCTCAGAGGTCTCCTAGAGACATGAGGATCTTTGACGTCCTTAAAAATTCCACGACCTCCCCCGGGTTTGAACCCGCGTACCTTGAGTCATGAGGTGGGAACGTTACCCCTAGACTACGGAGGCCGCTTATGTAAAAATTACAAACATGGAGAGGGTAAAAAATTTCTAGGACGGCAAATTCAATGTTGTTCTATTGAATATTATGCATATAATTCGATCATTAAACTAGGGGCTTATAAATATTGATGTATAGTTCCTCTTAGACTCAGATAATATACGCATAAATAATAAAGAAAATTGTGTGATTAAATTATTTTCAGACCTCCAGTTTAATTAACACCATTGAGAAAAGCCATTCTTGAGGAGCTCACAGTCTCTTAGGTATTCAAGAAATTCCTCCTTTTATGGAACCCAAACTTTAGCGGATAGAGGGTGTCGCGTGGTCAGCGCAACGAATCTCCACGGCCATTAATTACGTTTTCCTAAACCTGAGCCGCTACACTTCAATTCAAGTAACTCCTCAATTATCCTCACGACGCCGAATGGATCCCGTTCAAGACCCACTACTTCTCAGAAAATCTGGTAGCGCCCGGAATCGAACTTGGGACTTCTGGATCTGTAGCCAGGAACTGTGACCACTAGATCACACTAACTTCGCCGACAATCGGCGGCCGCTCGGTCGGTATAGTTCGCGTGCGGACTAAAGCCACGGAGTTCGTTTTGCTTGTATGGAACCCAAGTGTTCACTACAATGTCCACAAGGACCGGATACTGAAGAGTAGGACGTAGATCGAGCAAATGTTAACGGAACGTAAAAGAAATTAAGCTAATATTCGCATGTTGAATATTATTCATGATTTCGGCGTATAATTGTTCTGTATTAATGCAGACGCAGACAAATCCAATCCATACCCCTCCCTCTTTAAGATACATTTTTATACTAGCTTCCTCTCTGTTTTTCCAAACGATCTCGTCCATTCAAAATTTACATCCAGAATTTTGTATGCTCTCGTCTCTTCAAAGCGCTACATGTCCCACTTGTCTCATTGTCCTTTATTTGATCATTCCAATATTATTTGTTGAAAAGTGAAAGTTGTTAGGCTCTTCACCCTGTCGAAGCATTTTAATATACAGTATATATGTTTCGGTGATTTGAATTTATGTTTCATATCTGTCATAAAGTTTCACTTTCATTGCCTTGGGACAAGTTATCACGTGCTCTTTCTTCTTACGACTTTGATTTCACAGTCTGATCTTAGTGCGTCTTTATTCAGTACATTCTTCTTCTGCTTGGTTTTGTTCTTCATGTTCTTCTGTTCCTGTTGCTCCCGCTAGGAGCATAGGGCATCCGTGAAACGCTTCGTTTCACTTCAGTTTCTTAATCTTAGTCGGTAGGCCTCCCTGGACGGGGAATCAACGCAGCGCAAGGCCAATACCTACACAGAACAAATGCAGAGAGACATCCATGCATCGAGTGGCATTCGAACCCACGATCCCAGCGTTCGAGCTGGCGAAGACAGTTCATGCCGTAAGAGCGCGACCGAGGGATAGGCATTCAGTAGATTAACTTGCGGAAATCCGGTCACAGCGCAAAGTACTGAGCCCCGTGTATTGAACAGAACTGCAGAAGCTATGCAAGCAGTTGTGTAACCGTGATCTTGTCGGTGTACATGCGTTTGCGTTAGAGGCTACGATAGAGCTTCTTGACGTTCCTACTGTATTGCACGCACGTTTTAGGTTATGGAATCCGGGATAGACAAGCCCCTCTTCTTTTGAGACTTCGTATTCTTGAAGTACTGAATACCGAGATTTGCTTGCTTTTTTTGGTAGGTTATTTAAATTCTAGAGACGATTCAGCTCCGTAGGAGATAAGAATGTGATCACGTATCGTGTACGGAAGGGCTGTCTCATCTTTCACGTGGAGAAACAGATAAGTACGCACTGTCATGTACATCGTTATGGAAAGAATGGAGAGTTAAACTATTTCAAGCTTCTGTCTAAGGTTCGCCTAGGAAGACTAAGAAAGCTCGCAAAAATATAGAACGTGGAGTTGTGGTCGTAGAATAATTCAGTTTATTGATCAAGTTGTAGCTTGGGTAGCCTGAACGAAACTATAGAAAGCCTAAGGCAGAACTTTGGATTCCCAGTCAGGAATTTGAATAGGGTAAAAACTAGGAAAAGAAAAGTAAAATTGTCCCTGTAACAGGACGTGAAGGCCCACAGGTCTGTGAGACGTCGAGGTCCCCACATTTCCAGACAGTCGATTCGCAGATGGCGGTGAGGTTGGCAGCCTTATGCACCGGCAGCCTTTTACTCCCAGGAAGATACCTGATAAGCATTTTTCTTAGGGAGTGAGTCGACTGCAGGGCCATAGTGCGGTTGAAAGTATTAGGTCAACTGAAAGAAATCCAGTGACCTCATCTGGAATCGAACCCGCGACCTTCCGGCTTATATTACAGTGCATCAACCAACTACGCGACGGCGTGCTCCCTCAGTAAGAATGAATTTCTGTTTTTTGAGGCAGTGCTCTCGGTTCTGACAGAACCATCAAATTCAGTTAGACAGGAAATTCACGCCTTCCTTGGAACGCAGTGACACGCAGTGTCGGTTTTATGCATTGAAACACATTGATCTTTTACTAAGAAGTGGAGGAATGAATGTAGCTACTGAGGCCTAAATCTTTGCGGATGTAGCGGTTAGAGAACGGACAACGGGAAGAAAAAGGAACGGGGATGTACCGTTAGGCTGCTCGGGACGAACAACCTTTAGAAGGGAGCAGTGTGAAATGGATGGCGCAACAGGAAGTAGGGGTCGCGTGAACTTTGTGAACAAAATACGATTTTGTTTACTACTTGCTTAAGTTTCGTATAAAATTACCGGATTCTTTCTCTGAAGAACATTAAATGGGCTTACATGTGTCTACTTAATCAAGGAATGGAAAACAGTTTTTCACAGATAGAAATGTGTAGGGGGCCATTGTCGGAGTCTTCAGCACAGTAATGTGAAGCTTCATTTACCATCAAAGGAAGGAAATTCTTGACTAGCTGAGTTACTGTTAGCTTCTTGTGGCGCATCAGCATCCACTGCCATTTCCGCCTGTCCAAGTTCAATGTGCAAATCCCTGCAGGCTTCTAAACAATGCTCTATAGAACAATTATTTATATCATTTGAGCCTTATATCGGCAGTTCTTAACCCTTGCAAATCAAATTTATATTCCCCCAAGCAAGTTTTACCATATGTTTTGTAAGCCTAATTGAATTGAATTTCGTTCAGTAGTACCGGTATAAGCCCGTCACAGTGGCCGCGCCGTCTAAAGCATAGAAGGTATTCGCTCTCTCTAACCCTGGGATCCTGGGTTCCAATCCCACTCAAGGCATGGATGTTTGTGTTGTCCTGCGTAGGTAGTAGCCTTTCAAAGGGCTGATCCCCTGTCAAAGCAGTCCTATCGACTCTCTTAGGATTAAGAAACTGAAGTGAAACGAAGCGTTTCACAGATGCCCTATGCTTCAAAGTGGGAGTAACAAGAAAGAGGAAGTACCGAAGGTGGGACAGTGAATTTTATGTTTTCTCATGGCACGCGGTAGCGTAGTTGGTTGAGGCCCTATGCTACAAGCCGGAAGGTCTCGAGTTCAAATCCCGATGAGTTCATTGGATTTCTCAAATGACCTAATTCTTCCAGCCGCACTATGGCCCTGGGGTCGACTCAACCTCTAACAGAAATGAGTACCAGGAATATTCTTGGACGTAAAGGGCAGCCGGCGCGTAAGGCTGACAACCTTGCTGCCATCTGTGAGCTGATTATCTAGAAAAGGTGGGAACCTCAACATCTCACAACCCTATAGGTCTCCACGGCCTGTTACAGGGATAGCTTTACTTTAGTTTACTCATGACTCCACCGTGTCTGTCGGTATATCTGTCCTTCCATCAGTATTCATTTATCAAATATCGGAGGTTTAATACATCTTTTTCTGAAAATTCGAAAATTTAGTTCTGCCGATTATAGTGACAGAGTTGTCTAAGTAGAGTAGGGTCCTGGTCAGTTCGAACACAGAATCGTGGCTTCGAATCGCACTCAGTACCTGGATTTAGGTCCGCGTTTTCCTGTCTTGTGCTGTCCCGGTGTAGATAAAAGTCTAAAGATCGGCGGATCCCTCGACCAAGCTCTTATGTCTGAAAAGGATTTATGGCCTCAGGTGTTAATTCTGAACCGAAAGAAGGCTGAGAGCCCAAAGAGTCAAAGATGTCTGAGTTTCCGTGTAAAGGGCTACGTTGTCCGGTAAGCGCTGCGGTACACACGGATTTTCAGAGTGATGCCTTAAATGGCCGTTGGATGCAAAGAAAATATTAAGGAAGGTCGTAGAACATGAGTTGATGAATGTGTATGTAAATGCCATGCTAATTTCTCAGATCAGAACGAGACATCCTGATGCCTTGTGGTCTGTCTATCTGTTTCTCTATCTATCTATATATGGCTCTACAATCCTTTGTTGAACCCTGGTCGCTTTTTCAATTTATCAGTCCTATACAGAGTCGCTAGGACTCCTTGGACGGGGGATCAGCCCGTCTCAAGGCCGCTACCTACACACAGAATAGGCCGCGCCATAGCTCAAGCGGTTAGTCGCTGGCTTTCCACCGTGGCGGCTCGGGTTCAATCCCGGGTCTGGTCAAGTGGGATTTGTGGTGGACAAAGTGTCGCTGAGGCAGGTTTTCTCCGAGTACTTCGGTTTCACATGCCAGTCTTCATTCCACCAATTACTCCACAATCACCCTCACCTATCATCTGGGGCTGGTACAATAGGCCAGAAGTGGTCGCAGTACAAGGGACTTAGTCCCACCCCACTAGCAATAAAAAAAATGCACACAGAATAACACAAACACAGCATAAACGCACACATAGACATCCGTGCCTTGAATGGGATTCGAACCCTCCATCACAGCGTTTGAGCGAGCGAAGGCAGTTCATGCAACTGTAATGAAGCCTTGTTGTTGCCTGACATAAATAACACAGTGAGCTCTAATTGTAACGTTTACTGGACAAAGTCACTGTTAGGCTTCGTGAGATATCTGTATATGGGAAGAAGCTACTGAGAATATAATGTAGGCTTAAGTTGATTAGAACTGTTGGGAAATTTAGGCTACGTAGAAGCAGCAAGAAATGCATAGGTTCAGTACATTTAGCAGGAAATCCCCAAGGGCAGAGACTGGTAGAAAGGCCAACGAGCGGAACGGAAAGTAATAATAATTAAATAGATCAGAGGGGAATATTTTGTTACAGGGTCAAACTGTTGGAATTGATTCAGTGGCGCCGGTCACAGTGGCCGCGCGGCCTAAGGCATGAACCGTCTTCGCCCGCTCGAACACTGGGGGTCTTGAGTTCGAATCTCACTCGAGGCATGGATGTCTGTGTGTTGTTATGTGTGTAGATAGCGGTTTTGCTGCGGGCTGATCACCCTTCCGAGGAGTCCTACCGACTATGTATAGGCTTAAGAAACTGAAAAAGCAGCCAAGGTGCAAAGGGCTGTGGAGCCCTAGAGAGAGAGAGAGAGAGAGGAGAAAAGACTATACGCAGATCTTACTGACACAGTGTTGGATCTTCAGGTTCCATTGAGACCCGGAATTTCATAATCAATCGTTCGTCTTCCAGAACACTCTGCCATGAGAAAGTGTCTAACACCCTCGGCATAGGTATTGCGTCGGCCGCGCCATAGCTCAAGCTGTTAGTCGCTCGCTTCCCACTGCGGCGGCCCGGGGTTCGATCCCGAGTCTGCTCAAGTGAGATTTGTGGTGGACAAAGTGGCGCTGGGGCAGGTTTTCTCCGAGTACTTCGGTTTCCCATGCCAGTCTTCATTCCACCAAATTCTCCATCATCATAATCACCCGGGCCAGGTACAATAGGCCAGTCAGTGGCCGCCGTGACGAGTGGACCCAGTTGGACTCCACCCCCCACTAAGCGAATTAAAAAAAAATTAGTATTGCTTGAGGACTTAGTTTCTACAAGTAGGAAGCCTCTCACATAGAAAATGGCACAAAATTCTGAAGCGATGCATAGTTGTACTACTGCAATCAAAGGTTAACGGCAAAAATGATGTAAATAAAAAGGCAAATTATCCCCTGTGCTTAATTAATTAAGCACTATTTAATGAATATATATGGATCAATGGAGGCATAGCTCCATATTTCTTGTTCTCGCCACTAGGTGGAGATCAGTGCTCAGCTTCAATCCCAGGAAAAGAGCCACCGTTACCCACTGGATAGGAGGCTGTGTTGGCCCCACAGTCGGTTTGGATTCAGTGGACAAGAGAATACTCTTGCTCTGTCGGGAATCGAACCCGGACCGTCCAGCCCTTAGCCCATCGCAAAATGATATAGACGCACAAACTTTAAATTTTTTAAAAATTTTAAATTTAAATTTTAACTTTTGTCATTTAGAACAATTTTAACTTGTGTTTTATGAGAGAGCTTGATATATTATTGAGCGTGGGCCTGAATAAGATACAGGATCGAATAAGTGAGAAGACGAATGTGATTGCGTGTAATTATACAGCTGTGTTCGTACACCTGAGGATGACCTCTTGAGGTCGAAACATGTAGTGTAATAATAATAAAAATATGTTGTGTGGTCGGTAAAATTGACTCTAATATTGATTAAATACACAACAGGATGCAAGAAACAATTAAAGTGATATAGACGCTGAAATAAAGAACCCATTTCCTCTGCAAATAGAGTTTCCCACTGGCTTCTGAAGCTTTCCAAATCACATCTAAGCTCAAGCAAACAAAGGTGACAGTGTATGAGATCCTCGTATGGTCAGTAGCGACGTATGGATACTTAGACTCTTGCAAAGGCAGATGAGAGAGCGCTAGTCTGTTGGAGGAGTAGCTTCGGGGCTGTACAGGATAGAGGGCAGTGGCGAAGCAGATGGAATTCTGAATTATATAATTTTTATAACGGCGAGATCTGACTCAGTGTATTAAAGCGGACGGACTAAGGTGGGCAGGGAATGTCATATGAATGGCTAATGATCGGTCAACTAAGAGAATTTGACACTAGGCCAGAAAGGAAAAAGAGGAATTGGAATATCTGAACTAAGTTGGAAGGATATTTTGGATCATGATATCAGATATCTACACGCCAGCGAGGATCTGGAAGATCTTGGCGTTAAATAAAGAAGAATGGAAGGCTCTCGAGCCAGTGATGATGGTAAGTATGGGATTCTCTTGTCACCGTATTCAGTCTGAATGCGTTATAAGCCATCAGCTATGAGAATTATTAAGAAAGATGACTTAGGAATAGAGCAGTCGTGGAATATTTTAAAGTATTACACCCGAATTTTTCTGGAGGAACTGAGTAAATTTAGAAAAAATATCAGCATGGATATATGGCCCCCTTGCCGAGATTCGAATTATAGTTTTTCTGAATATGACGGAATTCTAAAAATCACAAGGCGTGTTTTCTTTTATAAATAATATTTTAGAAAAGGTGAACTACCTCTGTAACGGCGTGGAGGTCCACAGGTTTATGAGACGTCGAGGTTCCCACATTTTCTAGACGATCGGCTCACAGATTGTGTTGAGGTTATCATCCTTACGCGCCGGCTGCCCACTACCCCCCGGAAGATTTCTGGTACTCATTTCTGTTAGAGGCTGAGTCGCCCCAGAGTCACAATGCGGCTGGAAGAATTAGGTCAATTGAAAAATCCAGTGACCTCATCTGGTATCGAACCCGCGACTTTCAAGCTTTTAGCATAATGCCTCAACCAACTGCGCTTCCGCGTGCTGCCAGGTGATAGTGTAGCATGGTATAAAAGAAAATGTTACGTTGTAAAAGGAACCTGTTTACGTGCGATATCTTGTCATAATACGGAAACCTTCAGAGTGTTCTCATACTCCACCATTCAAGCCATGTCACTATGACTTATTACCTCTCGGTTAGTTTTTATAACGTTGTTGATTAATGGGGTTTCAAACCACGCTGGTTTAACTGTGGATGTTGTTTATCTTCGATGTTCAGAACTGTGAAGTGGTTAATAGACCACAGGGACTATAATTGGGTAGGGTAACCTTGTAATGTATAACCCTTGCACAACACAGATCTCACCTAACACCAGAGCTAAAGTAGATCTAAAACGGAATAGGCCTACGAACGTTTTCTAAATGCGTTGTTACTTTTCCTATTTTCCAGGCACTGATATACGTGTTATTGTAGATACAAAGCAATTGTAAGGAAGCTTATCGCAATACAGGAACAGTGCGGTCGCATTTTATGCGAGGTCGCGTTCCTTAACACCTCGCATAATTCAAGACCAGTTTTGAGACTTTATTAATATTTCTTTTTTTTTTTTCTTTTTTTCCCCTTGGCACTACAGCCCCAGTGGGCCTAGGCCTACCTCCATGAACTCCGTTCACTTCGGTTTTTCTAGATCTTAACACATTTGGTCGGACTCCTTGGGCGGGTGATCAGCTCGTCGCAAGGCCTCTACCTGTACACAAACACAGAAAAACACACACACACACAAACTAAGCATCCATGCCCTGAGTGGGATTCGAACCCACGATCCAGGTTTCCAAGCGAGCGAAGACAGTACATGCCTTAGACCGCTCGGCTACCGTGACCGGCTATTGATACTTCTTATATCGTACTATTTCAAATTCGCATAAAATGCGACCGCGGCCGGCGCGTAAGGCTGACAACCTTACCGCCATCTTTGAGCCGACTGTCTAGAAAATGTGGGAACCTCAACGTCTCACAACCCTATGGGTCTTCACGGCCTGTTACAGGGATAGCTTTACTTTTGCTTTACTCCATTACACTGCACAGAAATGAGACACTTTCGCTTGTATTTGGTTACGTTCTGACATCGAGAAACGGTTCACATAAATGTTGTAGCTATGTCTTTTTCTCAAAGAATTTTACAATGGACACTTTTGGAAACATGAATAAAGTTGTTTTTGAGTTCCTTGTGAAGCAGCGTTTCCAATGGAACGATAAGAATCAAAATTATATTCGCTCGATAAATTTACAATGTAGGGCCTACACCCCAGTACCATATTGAGAAAATCGTTCTTCGAGAAATCGCATGTGGACAGACAGACGCGTGCACACGAAGTCATACATAGCGACTTGATTCTCCACTTTGTGCAAGGAACTCAGTGACGAGTGGTATCGAAGTTGGATCCGGTTGCTCAGAAGTCTGCATTACACAACAGTAATAAACGGAACCACACTGTTGTGTAAACCGCACTTGCTGATTATTTGGAGCGCGATCTCCTTTCGTTTGAACTTGAACGGAGTAGACGTTTATATAAAAACTTGCTCTGCGGTATAGTGAGTTTCAAATCATAACTGCATTCCACACCACCGCTGGGAATTTCCTGGCATAAGGTTAGTAGGTACATAATTATTAGTTGAAACAAAGGTAACACCATCCACGTACCTTCTACGACTCCATGAAGGCATATAGGAGAAAATGAGATAAAGATTCTAATATGATTACAGAGATAATCCTAATTTATATCGCATAAACAGGATACTATACAGAGAAATCGCGATGAGGAATTTCCCTTAAATGCTATTTGTTTATATGCGGAGGCCAGTATAGTCGATAGCAATTTATGATTATTCAGTTTAATGAAAAATCACATACGTAATTTCCATTAATCCAAGTTCTGCCTGTTAAAATATTTTCCAAACGCAAGGTCAAATTTTCTCAATGTAATGAAGTCTGTAATGCATCACAGGTATAGAAAAATTTTCACACAGAATTTACATGTTTGTTTCATTGGTTTCATCGCTTACTGTCATGAAGCGGAAACTAAATATTGTAGGCTTGTGGGTTTAATGAGGCTATCACTCCGCTGTATAAAGGTTCGGCCACACAGAGTTCCGTACGCTACGTACGCTATGTTCCTTATGTTAGCTGCGTCGCAGAGTGTACACAGCGTACGTAGCGAACATAACGTAGCGCTCTGTGTGGCCGAACCTTTACAAACTATTACAATCATGAAAGTTAAATTTCTCGAAAATTCATTATGAAACTAATTTTCATATAGCGCAATTGAGTGGCACTACTGTCTCCCCCACCTCAGCTGCTACACACGGTAAACATGTTGCCATTTTTCATGGAACGGAATGGAAAAGTAGAAACTAATGTTCGTAATTTACTGCAGTCGGAATGGGGGAGACGGGGAATGCGTATAGGATACTGGTGGGAAAGCCGGAAGGAAAGAGACCACTGGAAAAACAAAGAGGTAGGTACGTGGACAATATTAAAATGAATCTTAGAGATATAGGATGGGATTATATGGATTGGATTAGTCTGGCTCAGGATAGGGACCAGTGGAGGGCTGTTGTGAACACAGTAATGAACCTTCGGCTTCCATAAAATGCTGGGAAGTTCTTAAGTAGCTGCACAATCGTCAGCTTCTCAAGAAGGGCTCAGCTCCATGAGTGAGTGAGCGATTAAGTCTTAATATTCCTCAGATCTCTGTTCCACTCTCTATTAGCTTCGGTTAAGCATGTTTGAGAACAGGTAGTTGATGTCTTGGCCAAAAGGAGGAGAAAATGGCATATTAAGGAACTTCACTTCATAAGCATACTAGCAGAAGAGAGTGTATAATTATGTGTATACCGTCACTTAAGCCTGTAAAGTGCATGTTAATATTCATCAGCGAAAATTATTAATGTGATAATGCGAAGGAAGATGAGATGCTACGAAGAGATTAGAACGCCATACAGAATTTTGGTTTCAAAACTTGAAGGGAAGATACCTCTTTGGAGACCTATATATAGGTTGCGAGATAAGATTAAAGTGCATTTTAGAGAAATAGAATCTGAGAGTGGGGTCTGAACGTATTTGGATCATGGCGGAGACTGATGAGAGACTTTTGAACGTGGTACTGAATCTTAGGGTTTCGTAGGATATTGGGACTTTCTTGAGCAGCTGAGCAACTACGTGATATTAAATTACTGAGAAGGGCTGTATTTGGCGGGGTCGAGTAGCTGATACATACCTCTGGCAGTAAATCCCCACAGATTTCATACTCGTTCAGTACTGCCTCCTTCAGAGTTAAGTTTCTTTTTATTTTGATAGAAGAACCTCCCCTTCGTTGGTGTCTCCACCTTATCGTGGTGAGGGGGTTTGAGTATGCCAAGGGCCCTGAGAGATATACCAGCGGTAGCGTAGCTACTGGCAGGGCCTCCCTTGCTGGACAGGTCAAAGGGTAGGCATCAGACGAAGAGAGACACCAAAAACCAAAAACTGATGCCGGAAGCAGCGTCATCAGCAGCGACTTGAAGCACAGAGCAAATGATGCTCGAGATGGTTCAAGTTCGTATAGCAACAGGCGTGACCAGAGTGGTTTGAACGGCTGTTGTACTGCGATGTGGAAAGCAAATGGAAAAACTAACACATTATCAATTTTCCTGGATAGTCTCTTTCCAAAAACAGAGATACCATGTATGCGAAGATAGAGGGGCGGATAGAAGTGACCAGAAGATGAGGAAGAAGACGTAAGATGATGCTGGATGTCCTTGGGGACAGAAGAGGATATTTTTATTTGAAGGAGAAAGCTCTAGATCGCATTAAGTGGAGGAACTGTTTTGGAAGAGAATGTGGACCTGTCGTCTGACAGATTACTGATGATGGTGATGAGAAGAACCTAGAAGCCACACAGAGGCATACCTATATATTGTGTTATATGTAATGTTTTGTGCGGTAAACTGTTGATAAATTCTATAAGTTTACTGCAAGTTTCATATAAAGTAAGTTTTATAGGCCTACTGAACGAATGTTTATCAAAATAAAATTTAGTTAAAAAGTCTTAGTGTAACCACAATACAAAAATTTATCTAAATCCGAAGATAAATTTTGGAGATGACCTACTGACAGGCCTACTTTATATAGAATCATATCCGGACCTGTTTTCACTGATTTTCTTCACCTAGTTTAATGCCATAAATCCCCACTTAGTTGTAACCAGTCGTATATAAAAATAAATACAGCAATTACAAAGTATGAATTCTTGTCACGTGGCCAAACAAGCATGCCAATGTCATTTTATTGGAAATACAGGAATTTCAAACACAGATATGACTTCACTGGTATTTGCACTGTATTCATGAACTCAGACAGTTTCACTGGAACAAGTTGTGTGCGCATCCCAGCTGTAGTTAACGGACAGCAGCTTTGATTACGTCTTATACCTGATTAGTATAACGCCTGCCGTGAAATTATGGCTCTGATTTGCTAGACCCTGTAGAATAACCTTCTATGGAACTAATAAATAAGGGGTCATATGAAATAGAGATTGAGACCGGCTTTGACTCTAGAATTGGAATTAATGGTGACTGAGAAAGTAGCATATAATATACCACACAAATTATTAAGCAGCGAAATTTCTGAAAGATCCTCCAAAATAAAGTAATGACAGTAAGAAAGTGTATTAGTTCAAAGGGATATGAAAGTAGAATAAATGTCAGGAAAATAGATCACCGACATCTTCATATTTTCCGACACATTTCTTCCTTGTCGCTTCTTTCCTTGTACCAGGCATAGAGTGTCTATTTAGTTCAGTAATCTTTTGAACAGCCGGTCACGGTAGCCGAGCGGGTTAAAGGTTCGGCTACACAGAGCGCTACGTACGCTATGTTCGCTATATGAACAGAAAAATATCTCCCTTTATTGCCAATGTGACTGGCCACACAGACTACCGTACGCTACGTACGCTATGTTCCCTATGTTAGCTGCGTCGCAGTGTGTACACAGTGTACGTAGCGAACATAGCGTAGCGCTGTGTGGCCGAAACTTTAGGCATGTACTGTCTTCGCTCACTTGGAAACCGGGATCGTGGGTTCGAATCCCACTCAGGGCATGGATGTTTAGTTTGTGTGTGCGCGTTTTTCTGTGTTTGTGTACAGGTAGAGGCCTTGCAACGAGCTGATCACCCGCCCAAGGAGTCCTACCGAATGCGTAAGATCTAGAAAAATCGAAGTGAACGAAGAAGTTCATGGAGGTAGGCCTAGGCCCACTGGGGCTGTATTGCCAAAGGGAAAGAAAGAAATCTTTTGAACAGTGCTTATGCTTGGTTCATTTATATTCGCCACAAACACACTCTTTGTTCTTGCATTCAGTGCATTCCTGAGGTCATCCACATTGACAGCGAGCGAAACTAGACGCAGTTAGCGAGAAGGTGAGAATGCTGTGATCAGCTACCTCTATCCCTGAATGCCTCCTTTCAGATGCTTTGAAGCTGAAATTTGTGGTGCAGCCATGCACGAACTGTTACATATCCTTGATGTTAGGTTGTAATGGTGTAAGTTAACTTCTGTCGACTGTAAGGTATGTTAAAGTACACGAGGTGTAACGAGAGTGACCATACTCCGAAACCTGTCGCTCTGTTGTCGACGGCGAGAGCTGTGACCTATAGGTCAATGTCTGAGCTCTGTACAGGAGCAGACTTATCTCGGTAAGTCTAACGAGTGCAGAGTTGTTTTGTTTTACATTAAGCAATGTTTGGTTACTTCTTCACAATTATGGATGATAAATATATCTTAAAAATGAATCAAAATGGATTCTTTGTCCATACTTGGAATGACTGAACAGAGTTATCCTCAGCAGTGGCCTGAGACAAAGTGGCGGAGCATATAACTGGAATATCTAGGCCTATCCCCAGCATTGGTCTGAGATAAAGTGGCGGAGCATATAACTGGAATATCCAGGCCTATCCCCAGCATTGGTCTGAGACAAGTGGCGGAGCATATAACTGGAATATCCAGGGCTATCCTCAGCATTGGTCTGAGGCAAAGTGGCGGAGCATATAACTGGAATATCCAGGCCTATCCCCAGCATTGGTCTGAGACAAAGTGGCTGGGCATATAACTGGAATATGCAGGCCTATCCCCAGCATTGGTCTGAGACAAAGTGGCTGAGCATATAACTGGAATATCAAGGCTTATCCCCAGCATTGGTCTGAGACAGTGGCCGAGCATATAACTGGAATATCAAGGCCTATCCCCAGCATTGGTCTGAGACAAAGTGGCTGAGCATATAACTGGAATATCAAGGCTTATCCCCAGCATTGGTCTGAGACAGTGGCCGAGCATATAACTGGAATATCAAGGCCTATCCCCAGCATTGGTCTGAGACAAAGTGGCGGAGCATATAACTGGAATATCTAGGCCTATCCCCAGCATTGGTCTGAGACAGAGTGGCGGAGCATTATAACTGGAATATCCAGGGCTATCCTCAGCATTGGTCTGAGACAAAGTGGCAGAGCATATAACTGGAATATCCAGGGCTATCCCGAAGCAAGGAAGCATGCAAGTAAGAATAAAAAGTTAAGGAAACATTGATATGTTTGTTTGACTAACAGACTAACAGATAGTCCCGCCTAGTCTTATGGTTAGCCAGAAGTTTTGAAGAGTCGTTTCGTCGTGTGAGGCCAGTCTTTCCCCGAATAGTGACTCCTGCACCATGACAACGCGCCCTCGCACATTACGCTTTCAGTCGAGAAGTTTTTGGAGAAAAAAATCGATCGTGACCACGGAACACCTCACTTATTCACCTCACTCCTCGTGATTTCTTCCTCTTTTCTATATTGAAGACTTATCTCAAGCGACCACATTTCGCAGCTATAGAACAAATTCAGAAGCTTACGACAGCGGTTCTGAACAGTCTGCAAGAGTACGTTTCATGAAAGTGTTTCTACAGTTAGAAACAATGCTGGGATTCATGTATACGGTATACAGCTGCGGGGTGGAACTACGTACTTTGAAAAGAACCGCTGCAGTTCACAATGAAATTTATTGTAATTCTGTCCATCTTTTATCCTTTCTTTCTAATGTTATTAAATTTTCAAGCTTTTTTGCTTATAAAGTGACATTTACGTTAGCCGAGAAAGCGCAGTCGGTACAGCGACTGGCTACAGGCTTGACGATCGACGGATGGGGGTTCAAGCCCCGGCAGTATCAAGAATTTTCTCTTCTCTACGTCGTCGGCTCTGGGGCGCACTCAGCCTCTATCCAATGAGTACCGGGGCTATTTCCACCGGGATAAAGCGGCAAGGGCGTGAAGCTGACCAACTACCTCCAGTTATTCCAAGGTTAAGAAAATATGGGTCTATACATCCACTCCCCCATACGCTTTCATGGCGTATTGCTTAACTGGCTAAGCACAGGGACAAATTTACCCTTTAAAGTGGCATTTAGAATCACGGAACCTAGACCTTGAGTCATAAGTGACAATAAAATTCTTCTAGTCAAATTTTGCCACCTTTTGATTATCTTTTAACCAAAGGTCTTCTTATCGAACACCATATATATAACACTAGTATAATTATTGGTTAAAATGTTAACGAAATTTTTATACAAATTATAAGTTTAATATTATTGTACAGGATTCCGTACAGTTTAATTTTAACAGTAAGTTTTAAACTCCAAGAAGAGACAAACGCAGAAGTGAGCGCGCAGTACTACAGACATTGTGTGACAGTGACTTGCCCCGCAGCAAACTTCAGCTCAGAAATTGTAACCACTTCAGAAACCAGTCTTTTGGAACAACTCTTTACACTTTAATTTTGGAGGTCTAAAAATCTGTGACACCGCGACCACCTAATGTAATGCCAAAATTTGGTCTATCCCCCATCTTTGCAGGTAAACCGAGATCGCAGATACAGATATTGTTGCATTCATGTTAAGCCATATTTTTCTTAAAAATCCTATACTTTACTATGCTTGTCTCCTCGCAGCATATAAGTGAATGTGTTTAGCGGTCTCTTTCCTAAACACAATGGGCAGCGTCCTTTGTCTCTTTCTCTATTACGTAACCTAATACAGAGTGTTCAATCAAGGAGGAAATTTGGCAACACCGTTGACCGGGCCCAATATTCCTCACAGATTGCTGCTGTAACTTTAACTGTAACGGCGCGCGTTTATCAGCAGTTACAGCAGCAATTTGTGAGGAATGTCGGGCCGGATCAGCGGTGTTGCGAAGTTTCTTCCTTAACTGAACGCACTGTATAACGCAACACAATAAAGCATAATACGTGAAGGGTTATGCAAGGGAGAGTTTTACAAACTAAGAGAACTTACAGAAGCACTTGTTGGCGTGTGAATGCTAGAGTATGCTTGGTGGACTACGTAATTCAAATTCTCAGCTTAACCGGGTAATTATTGGCCCTTATTTCTGCGTGCAAGCAAGTCCGTGTTGAAGAGACGCCCACTGGAAAATAGTACTCTATTTATTTAGTTACTTGTTCAGTAACTTGCTTATGTGAGTGAGACTTGGGATTAAGTGGGCGCAATTTTCAGCCTTCACGCCTCGAGGAACTGTGTCCCTTGGGCCAGTTTATAACGTTGTGTAGTCACAGAGGAACAAGAGGTGAATCTCTGTGCGTGCTGTAACTGTGTGACCTGCGCTAGAAAACCCTCCGGCTCTCCTACTCGCCCCCCACCCCACCCACAATACGGCTCTATACGAGCTTCTAACAGTACTATGAAGAACGAGCTGCAACATGTTTTGCTTGCAAGAATCCGTAATGTTAGAGGACCGGTTATATGGCCCTGCTGCGTATAAAATGTTTCTTTCCCACGGTTTCAGAAGTAACCATGTTGCGGTCTTTAAATTAATTTTGTAGTAGGAACTGTTCAACACGAATGCGTGTTCTTGGCAATTAGGTGCTGCTTCCGTTCAGGGACGTACCTGTTGTGTAGTCATCTTTGGAAAAGAGCTCTTACTTCCGCATTATAACATTTTGACCTGTGTTAGTAAACCCCGCAGTTTTACAAGTTCTTTCTGCTTAGAAAGAAACAAATCATCACTAATTTTCCACCATTTAAATCGACAATATTGTTTATTACTTAATATCATTAACTCTATGGTACAAGGTGCTTCTTGACAAGCTGATAGTTTCTCAGGTAGCGAAGGGAATTCTCGCCCTTTTAAACCTAGGATTCCATTACTGAGTCTGCTACTGCAATACGTTCTTAAGCACATTAATCCAATTTTTTTTCCCCTTGGCACTACAGCCCCAGTGGGCCTAGGCCTATTTCCATGAACTTCTCCGTTCACTTCGGTTTTTCTAGATCTTACACATTCGGTAGGACTCCTTGGGCGGGTGACCAGCTCGTCGCAAGGCCTCTACCTGTACACAAACACAGAAAAACGCACACGCACAAACTAAACATCCATGCCCTGAATAGGATTCGAACCCACGATCCCGGTTTCCAAGCGAGCGAAGACAGTACATGCCTTAGACCACTCGGCTACCGTGACCGGCTTAATCCAATTTACACCCTCATACTTTACTCATTTCTTTAATGGCATTTACTTAGTATGATTGTGTCCCATCTAAGATCAGGCATCGCAACTCACCTCTTCTCTATGGTCCGCCCATCTCATCTTCTGTGACCTGGCTCTACTTTGAAAAGTACGTGCTGACAGATGTTGCGTTTCATGTCTGTATATGTATGAATTCTGATACTCTGTTCCCTTTTCCTCAGAATATGACTGGAACAAGTCCTCTTCACAAATTGATATAGGGACTGTGATTATGAGGAGTGCTATCTTCTGAGCTGTGACGCCATCTTGTGTGTTACAAATTGGCTACTATTTATGAGGATCGTCCGAAAGGCATGGCATCCCTTCCCATAAGAAAACACTCGATGCAGATGCTGTTCCATAGGAATAAATCAACCGGAGCGTGAAGCTGACCATACACTTTAACCCTCCTCGAAAAATATTTAAAATAACCGTAGTTGTAGAACAATTCCTTCGAAAATAAGTTAATAAAAGAACGAACGAATGAGTTCATGAATAAATAAATAAAAGGTTAAGTCCAGATGTTAATCATTCGTAGACCAAGTCCATCTAAATAATGCTTAAAATTTTCTATTCACATTTCTAAGAAAACATATTGCATCTATGTTAAGAAGATCTATCTATCTATCTATCTATCTATCTATCTATCTATCTATCTATCTATCTATCTATCTATCTATCTATCTATATATATATCTATCTATATCTATCCATCTGTCTACATCTATCGATCTATATCTGTATCTGTCTGTCTGTCTATCTATCTATCTATCTATCTATCTATCTATCTATCTATCTATCTATCCATTCATTCCTGCCTGTTGTTCTCACTTGGAGCATAGGGCATAATGAAACGCTTCGTTTCACTTCAGTTTCTTAATCTTATTCAGTCGGTAAACTCCTTGGACGGGGGATCAGCCCGACGCAAGACCGCTACCCACACAGAATAAACGCACATACATGCACATCTATGCCTTGAGTGGGATTCATGCCTTAGACCATGCGGCCACCGTGATCGGCGTTAGGAAGCTCGGTCGGTTAGTAATGTTGCTCGAACAACCAAATGAAGCACATGAACTTACTGTGAGAGCAGAACCAGGGGAATGGCAAAGTTTATAGTACAGTCGCCCTGTGTGATATACGTTCCAGCACCAAGATCTGTTGAGATCATTCCTCCAGTAAACTTACCTATGCCTTTGGAGTAGTATCCATGCTTCGTAACGATGGTAAAATTTTATGGAGACTTACCTGAAACAAAACAAACAAGTAGTTACATAAATTTGCACTGTCACCCCGAGGGTGAATGCACACAACAGGTGTAAACTGACCTTACTGGCCAACACTGATGACAGTTATTCGCGGACATTGACCTCCAAGGCGCCTTACATAACTTGGGTATGGTCAGCCTACTCAGTGTGCCCGGAAATCGACAGAAGCGTGTGGTTAACCAACATGACCACGGAATTCTGTAACTTAGAATTTTCAGCACGTTTCGTAGCGTCTTCATGCTAGAATAATCCGAGTTATCGAGAGATATTAAACAGGTGCACTAAACATAAAATTAGCAATGTTTTGCAGGATTTGAGGTTATTACAGCGGTAGTTATGAAGAATCCCTTCTTTTTTTCTGGGATACAACGCCGTGTAGTTCTTTGAATGCAACCTACATTTCGAAGGAATATGTTGCCTCCATCTTCAGGGTTGAATAAGTCAAGCATGAAGCAGATAGCAAGCAAAGTCAGAATCTGCTGCAGAAGGAGGCGATATGTTCCTCCGAAACGTCGATTAAATTTAAACGGACTACACAGCGTTACATACTGGAAGATAGACTCTCTTTAGCAATGTTTCGTCTGAAACGAGAGAAAGAAGTATTTGCGACGTGTTTGAGGAAAGAAGTTCTTGAAAACAGCCTATTAGATTTGCCATCGTCCGTCCGTATGTACTCGCCCTAATAATTATGGTAGCCGTACGCTTTACCTTGGTCGAATTACTATGAATCTCTGGATTGGCTTACTTTCTGAGTCGCCATAATTAAGAATGTAAGTGAACTTTGTATATATTATAATCTATTAACATACCCTAATGTAACCCCATATGGGATTCTTGTATTATATAACTTTCAAGTTTGATCCATTAATGAATTTCATGGTTCGTCATACTTAAGTGTCTGTACGAATTTTTACGTAAAACTTTGGTGACATACTCTGATGGATCACCTTTTACGAGCATTACCGTGTAGGCCTATAATTTTTATTTGTCCCCTTTTAAATACCACTTTACTTGAGGATCTAATTAAACCTTTGTAGGCATCTTGAATCGTCCTATGAGAAAATGTAAAGAAAAGCAACGGATGAATATTGCGACATGTAAGTTTAATGTACTTGTATTTAAAGGTCTTATTGAACTTCTACATAACTGTCTAATTTTGAATTATTTTACGTTCTTTGATTAAACCGAATCTCAATAATTATGTTATAAAATAATTATCGAATAAATGTTTCATTCACTTTAATTCTGTTTAGACGTCGTTTTCCTTGATGGTCTTTATAAATTTATATTCACAGAGGACTATATATACGTGGAAAGAAGAGAAAAAACATTTTTACATACGTTGTTAGTGACAGCTGTTCTGTTATTTAGAGTGGAAAGTATCAAAATTCAGTTCTTATTTTTCTGCCTACAAATAAGTCTATGAATTTGTTCCACCACTGTCTCCTCTGGTAAATGAACCAGCACTCAGTATTTACTCCAAAACACATTTCTTTCAGTTACGTGTTCAGTGTTTCACATCTTCCCCAATTATGTGGCGCGTTACGCAGTCCCGCAATCAATCCCCCACTCACATTACCTTCGACATCTGGAGTGTCAGGCGTATTTTTCTCATGCTTGATCTGCCGTTCTGGAGCGGCTATCTATTTCAGTTCCCCATCGCATCTGTTGAAGCACTTCCTCAGTTCTGGGAATAGTGTCACGAGCACCAAACACTCCCAGCGGGACGGATTCGATAATGGGAATTAGTATAGGTCTTGCTTTTATCCATGGTTCCTGGGTTACGTGTGTAGATGCGAGGCGAGGTGTGGCAAATAGCAACGGGACAATGGTTGCATCAGAATCATGGGAGGGAGGGAGGGTGACGCAATGTGACTAAGGCCCTTGACTAACCCCTACATGCCCTGCAGTCCTTATCTCAGTTAATTCACTCAGCCAAATCCATTGCATATTCTGTTGGGGATTGCCAGATCAAGAAACACGGCCAGCACGTAGCTACGGTAAATTTCTACTAACCACAGTAATGTGTTAACGTTATAATGTGTATCTGAAATGCTGTAAACCAACAAAGGTCAGTGTTTATTGAGCCTGTGATAGCACCAAATTAATTTTGCATATAATTTTGGGAACGGAAATAGAAATTTAAATCTGCCTGCTTTGTGGATTTTATTTATTTGAACACGGCAGTTGATACACAGAATTCAACTGTCGCAAGGGTTATGTTCTGCAGCGAAATCCAAAACTGGGATAGATAAGAATCCCCTATATTGTATATTGAATTTGCTAACAAAAGAGCATGGTTATTATCTGCTTTTGAGTGGCCTGGAAAGTACTAAGCAAAGAGAGAAAAACAAAACAAACTCCGTGGCCTGTCGTCCGCAAGCGAACTATACCGACCGAGTAACCACCGCTTGTCGGCGAAGTTAGTGCCAACTTTAGCGAATATAGAGTGTCACGTGGTCACATCAACGAATCCCCACACCCGTTAATCTCTGTTTTCTAGACCGGAGCCGCTATTTCCTTGAAATAGCTCTTCAGTTATCCTCACGAGGCTGAGTGGACCCCGTTCCAGACCCACTACTTCTCAGAAAATCTGGTAGCGCCGGGAATCGTACCCAGGACCTCTGGATCTGTAGCCAGGAACTCTGACCACTAGACCACAGAGGCGGCACAAGCATAATCTCTTCATATTCTTGCTGTGGTCGTTAGATATGTACATATTGCCGCTTGGTGTTCCCGTTTCGGACCCGCACAGTGGGACTGGTTTCCTCGTCTATAGTCACTGCTGTCAACTTCGACGTGAGGCTTTTGAATTTCTTCTTTTGCGAAAGCATCGCACCTTCAGTGGTTATCAGCTACCTTCCTGACATGGCTGACAGTTTCCTCTCAGCCGTCACGTCCTCTAGTGTGCATAGTGAAATATGATTCAACTCCTTTTCAGTAATCACCTATACACGGAGGACAGCTTCGGATATACACGTATTGAATAAACTTGGGGAGTTTGGCTGGTGACTAACAACCTCTCTGTTGAACATGATAATAACCCTCTAGATTTCATAAAAAGCACGGAATATTTTGACTAGCTGAGCGAATATTAAACCTCTCAAGAAGGACGCAGATGTGCGGAATTAGCCATGACATGTATGGTGCTACGGTCGGATGGTCCTCATGACCATCGCGGTCCGTAACAGGAGCACAGAGCTCATTTCCTGACTGCGAGATGGTCGGTCTGTATTCGGCAAGATAATTAACGCAATACTCTCCTGCAACATGTCAGGCGAAACATGTAGGCACATCGGCCACCTGCCCGACAGGTCTCTTCGTCATTAATATTCGACAAGTGAACGCGTCCAGGCTTCCAAACCCCGCGAATAAAGGGCCGGTTTTGGTGCGTGGGAGGGTGGAATTTGATCAGGCGTGGTTACCGATAGATTGGTGCTGGTCCGTTGACCACAATTCGAACAGTGTTACTTATACATGGGCACCAGTGAACTGACAAACTGTAAATATTTTAGAATTCAGGATTTCTGCATTCTATTGATTTCTGACGAGGATATAGTCTCGAGGTTTCGTCTCGGTTTTATGAATACTTCGAACTCAGTGCACAGAGTAGCGGTATAACAGAGAAGAAACTTCCGCTCGGCAGTTCTCATATGTTTTATCCTAGTCTACTTAAACTTGGAGTTGGAAGACCATATACGCACCTGCTTTAAAGAAAAGCGGTATTCATTTACAGTATGTGGACCTGAAATGGCCATTTGTTGTTATTGTTCACTCACTGATCTACTAGTACAAAGCTTCCAGATGGATAGTTTCGGGATGTCTTAGGTTCGAATCTGTATTAGGAGTTCAGCTGTAGAAATTGAGACTTCTTATAAATTTCATAATTTTTTGCGGAAAAAATGCTTGGCTGTCAGCTTAACTAAATTAGATTGCTAGTTTTACAAATTTTCTTCTCATGTCACCCTACCTTTCGACGTTATGTAAAATATGTACTTGAAAAGCGTAGTTAAATAAACAAAAATCAAATCAACCAATCAGTGAGTGATGATCTAGCTTGATAAAATGAATAACATATTTTAGCACTGAGAAATGCTTCCAAGGTAAATTATAGGTAATTTAAGGACCGCAATTGGATTACGATGTTTTGTCCGTGCAGTTTCACATTCTTTGAAAATTCGTACAGTTGGGGGGGGGGAGGAGACTGCTTTCTGAGATCTTAAGTTTCCATGGCGGCGAAATTATAAGTTTTGGTTCTGACTACCAGTGTTTCGGAGGAACTTGAGGCAGCAGCTTTCTCTGAGCAGCTGGTAACCACCAACGAAGCTACAGAGTGTCATAATTTTATTTCATTCGCTTAGGGGGGGGTGGAGTCCAACTTGGTGCACTCGGCACGGCAGCCACTGATTGGCCTACTGTAGCCTGCCCTCGGTGATTATGATGATGGGTAATTTTGTGGAATGAAGATTGGCTGGGGAAACCGAAGTATCGGACAAAACCCGCCGCAGCGCTACTTTGTCCACCACAAATCCCACTTGACCAGACCCGGGATCGAACCCGGGCCGCCGCGACTAACCGCTTGAGCTATGGCGCGGCCCTGCAGGGTGTCATAACTTAGAAAACCACAGTAACCTCAGTTTTGCTTCTTATTTCTTTGCTTATTTCTTAGAAAAGATATTTAATATTGCAGAAATGATAGTATACTATCATTTTAGAATGGATAACATGACAGAAGACGTATGGGATTTAATTTAATTTAATTTTAATTTAACAAATGTTCTAAAATAATATAATTTTTTGGTTAGGGCAGTAGATCAGAAACACCTGGAAAGCTTCGAAATGTGGTGTTGGAGAAGGTGGAGAAGATCAGTTGGACCGATTATGTGAGAAATGAAGAAGTGTTATTTAGAGTCAGTGAGCAGAGGAATATCCTACAGGAAATAAGAAAACGGAAGGCTAATTGGATTGGTCATATCTTACGCAGTAACTGCCTTCTAAAATAAGTTATTGAAGGAAAGATAGAGGGGCGGATAGCAGTGACCAGAAGACGAGGAAGAAGACGTAAGAAGATGCTGGATGACCTTGGGGACAGAAGAGGATATTCTCATTTGAAGGAGAAAGCTCTAGATCGCATTAAGTGGAGGAACTGTTTTGGAAGAGACTGTGGACCTGTCGTCTGACAGATTACTGATGAATGAATTAGGCACAGTGTTGTGCAATTTCTATTTGGGTCCAAGTTTCGCAGTACGATAATTATGCTTCTTGTTTAATACAGTAGTATGGCAACCTTCACATTACGTTTCTGTGTGCCCTGAGCGAACAGAACGTTTCCCCTTTCGGCCATGCTGTGTACTTGGTCAGACCATCTTATTTTCTGCCTGTCGATGTCTCTTCTCCCCATTGGTTTATAATTTCAGAGGTCTTGGCGTTCTGAAATTCCTCATTCTGTCAAAACATCAATTTCAATATTTATACATTTTTTACCGTGTAGGGTAAATATGTGCAGTTCTTAGCGAATATCTGTATTTAATTTCTTAACTACAAGAGCATGGCCTGGATTCTATGCCAGCAATCGCATACCTGACAGTACAATTCAGTCACGATAAGTTTTAAGCTGACCACTCACATCCAACTAGTGCAAAGATTAGGAGAATGTGGATCTATATACATCACTTCCCCCCACCCCTAGGTGTTCATGGCGTAGTGCTTAATTAGTTAAGCACCGGGACAACTTTTTTTTTCCTTGGCACTACAGCCCCAGTGGGCCTAGGCCTACCTCCATGAACTTTCCGTTCACTTCGGTTTTTCTAGATCTTACACATTCGGTAGGACTCCTTGGGCGGGTGATCAGCCCGTCACAAGGCCTCTACCTGTACACAAACACAGAAAAACACACACAAAGTAAACATCCATACCCTGAGTGGGATTCGAACCCACGATCTCGGTTTCCAAGCAAGCGAAGACCAGTACATGCCTTAGACCGCTCGGCTACCGTGACCGGCTCCGGGACAACTTTACTTTAACTTAAGTTTAATTTAATACAATGTCTTACTTACGTATAGTCCGTTCTAACTGCCACCACTTCATCCTGTTTTAATTCATTGTGTACATAGGAACTTTAATCCCACCGGAGACCTGCCTGTCGTTACAACGAACGTATAAGAAACCGCGCTATCTTCGTAGGCAGGCGTGTATGTATGTAAGTGTTTGTGTGTATCTGTGTCTGTACCCTAATAGACCTCGTGAAACAACTGACACATTGTGTGAACATCCACTTGACGATACTCAGTATTTGTATTGTTTAATATCTTCCATCAACAATAGCAACTCGGTATTTCTAATTCAATGAAACAGTAGTTACTATAGGATTCTGACGATTGTGTATAACACACTGATATATTGAGTTTTTGGACTTTATCCATCGTTCTGGTTTTTAAGATAACTAATAAAAACACGACGTTTCGGAAACTGGATCTGTTTCCGTCCTCAGGTTACTGGACCCAGTGATTGAGGCTAGCTCTTTCTAACGGACCCAACAGAATAGGTGTTTTCCTTAACCTGAGGACGGAAACAGATCCAGTTTCCGAAACGTCGTGTTTTTATTAGTTATCTTAAAAACCAGAACGATGGATAAGTCCAAAAACCCAATATATCAGTGTCAATGAAACAGGTTTTGGCATAGTGTTACACAATTTTTAATAACTTTTAGGGTCGTATTTTCGAAGGTTCTTTTTATCGTGTCATTTACATTAATAGTCTGTTCATTTATGATTAATACATCCCTGTATGCATAATCTCTAAGTATTTAAATGAAATTACAGGTAATATTTTCTTGAGAAATCTTCTTAATCTTTTAGAAAAATTGATAAATCTAGTGATTGAATTTTCTAGTGACGCAATTACCCAAACAAATGCTTCTTCATTTGATGGCATTTACCTTAGTTACCCTGCAATTATTGACGCGAGCGTTATCAGTATGTATGTTAACTTGGTGAATTCACGTTGAGTGTAAAGTGTCTGCCTTAGGTTTCGTCCAACACGCTTCCCTCTGGCAACCAAACTGTATTATGTCACAGACGGGTTACAATGGACTGCTAATGGATACAGACACGAAATACTATGTAGCCATGTATGCCCCTCGTGCCAACAATGACTGTATGGGAATCCACTGCAAAGCCATTTCCACGGCCTTCAGTTTGTGGCTTCTCTTTCAAGCGAATGTTGTTTCCCATTCAGTCCAATTGGCTTTTCAGGCTATGGGTGGCTGGGCTTTTTGAGTGGCCTGGGAACAATATCAGGTAAACAAGATGTATGGAAGGAGTTCTCTTCTGTAGAAGCAAACTAGAGCACAACACGAATGTCTTGGCCCCAAGTGAAATACTGGCCGATAAGCGTCAGTCGGTTTTCTAACATTTTAAAGTGAAACAGAAGGACAGAAGATACCAGAGACGACCAAAATTAATTGAGAAGCGATTACTTCTTCTGACTGGACCACACCAAAGGGTTAATCCATTTTATTAATGATGACGGCTGACGCCGTCAAAGCAAATATTTGCTTTAGAACGGCTGAGTTCATGAAGATCAATAAACAATTACAATTAGGCCCTTAGTAATCTCATATCGGATGCCATTATGAAAATGATAATTAGGGTATGACGCATGAGTTGAGTTTCTAATGAAGCCATGGCATCCTATTTCTCTCGTACGTAATCGAAGAGGATAGGCTGTGACATAGCTCAGGCGGTTAGTCGCCGGCTTCCCACGGCGGCCCGGGTTCGAGCTCAGGTCAGGTCATATGGGATTTGTGCTGGGCAAAGTGGCACTGAGGCAGATTTTCTCCGAGTACTTAGGTTTCCCCTTCCGATTCTCATTCAACCGACTGCTCCACACTCATAATCTATCATGCAGGGCTGGTACAATATGCCAATTAGTGACCGACGTACCAAGTGGACTCAGTCTCGTCCCACTCCAAGAAACTAAAAAAATAACCGAGGGGAATGACGTCTGTTACAGCCTCAGTGATTCTTAAATGGTTGTCATTTGGAGTCCCACTAAAAAGGTTAATTTTTTATTAAATTTCTGTCTTGAGCTACACAATGACGTGAAGGTATTGATCGTATGGGAATACGTCTTATAGTCAGGTGAGTGGTTACTAACTTTTTCGAGGAAACCGATGCGTCTGTCTTCAGGCTACAAGTTGCTAGAACTTGGTAGCCATATAAGAGAGTACACAATATCATAACCCAAAAGACTACAGTCTTTTTAAATGTCCGCGGACGTGAGCAACTCAAATCTCATACACACAATTTCACATTCTTTCATTTCATTGTGATTTCCTTCGCTGTAAATCCACCATTTAAGTTAGAAATGGATCTGCATATTGCAATTACACGAGACGGCGTCAGGAGCCTGTGCCAGCATGTGTACGTCCTCAGTTCTGGAAGCGAAACAGCGTTCCGAGTTAAGTACAGATGCATACCAACTTAGGAGAAAAAGTCGCGCATGTTCAACAAACTTTTATCAGAGAAAATATTACAGTCGCAAACGAAAGCATAAAATTAAGTAACTGAGAAAGGACTTCCGATGCCAGCGAAGTGAATACCAGTGACACAGTACTTTAGGCAATAATGATTGACGCCTATTGTTTCAAATTGTAGTGCACTGTCACCATGAAAATGTCCGCCTTTCTTCCACATTCATATTATCATTTTCGCTTCCGTTGTGTAACTTCCGGGACTGAGAAAACACATGGCATTCATTTTACCCTTTTGCTACATACACGAGTGTACTTATGTGTGCGTGGAGAATGCCTAAACGTGCCGGTCACGGTGGCCGCGCGGTCTAAGGCATGAACCGTCTTCTTCCGCTCGAACACTGGAGTCGTGCGTTTGAATCCCACTCGAGGCATGGATGTCTGTATATGTGTTGTGCTGTGTGTAGGTAGCGGCCTTGCGACGTGCTCATGCCCCGTCCAAGGAGTCCTGCCGACTGTGTATATGATTAAGAAACTGAACAAGCGGCCGAGGCCCACAAGGGCTGTAGAGCCGTAGGGAAACAAAGAAAGAAAACCTAAATATAATCTCACATTGAAGTGTGAGCGACTGCTGCTCTCAGAAACTTCGTCATCCGGAGAGACGTGGGGTAAGATTTGGATTCTGAATCATCTGTTCGATTAAGATGGTAATCAGCAAAATACTCGTATAACCAATCATAACACTTCTTGAAAAGCTAATAATCGCTTAGATAGTGAAGAAATTCCCTGTTATTTATGGACTCGGAAGGGTGTAGCCCACCACTTGACACTCTCATGAAATAAATAATCCATCTCACTCCCAATATCCTAATTCTTTATTATTAATAAAAATATTATCTTTCCGTCAATGCCTGAGTCTCCGAAAGTGTTTCTTCCCTTAAAATTATGTCGCTAATTCTGCTTATAAAGATTACAAAACTGAAGAAGAGGCCAGGCCCCAACAAAGGACTGTAGAGCCATTGATGAATGAATGAATGAAATTCTTATTCTACATACCCCGCCAATCTCGTCGCCCCTGACGTGACCATTCTAATAATATTGGGCGAAGAACAGAAATTACGAGTCTCCTCTTTGTGCAGTTCTTCCACCCTCTTTTCTTCACATATAAATAGAAATATTCCCTTACGCAGCCTGTAATCGAACACCTCGAATTTCGAATTTCCCTTTAGGCAACAGAACAAATTACACTCGCTTATAAAACAATGTATAGCTTTGCAGTTGTTTTAATAATTTCGTGTATTTAAATAAGAGTAGTGACAAATAATAAAGCAGATTAATAAGGACGATTTATATATCGACTCATGGAAGCATAATAATTACTCGGGGTGGTAAGGTAAAAGTTCTTCTGTTCCTAAGCACCACGACTTGAAGGGATATGCAGCTCTACTAGATAAATTGGAGTTGATAACCTCACGCTCCGTCAATTGTGCCTACTCTTGACAGAAATATACAGTGCGTTCAGTTGAGGAAACATGGCAACACCACTGACCCAGCCCAATATTCCTCACAGATTGCTGCTGTAACAGCTGATAGCAGAATGAGTCATTAGCGCTGATAAACGCGCGCTGTTACAGCTAAAGTTACAGCAGCAGTCTGTGAGGAATGGTGGGTCCGGTCAACGGTGTTGCGAAGTTTCCTCCTTGATTGAACGCTCTGTATATATATACTCTTATCCCTATTCAGATGCACGAATCGCAGTACGAAATTGAGGGACAGGCCATCCACTCAATTAATAAGTGAAGAACAACCATATGAGGCTTCAGCCTTCAAGCATTGAACATTAAGACTGTCATCTTCTGGGATATAAGGTTGTAGCTCGGTAGATAGGTACCAGAGTTTCAGACAACTCTCCTCTGAAGTTGGGGGAAACAGATTTTTCCGAAACTTTGACATGTATATACAAAACTACATGTTGCTACATTCTAGAAGACCGTAAACTAAAATACGACATATTTAGACAAAATGTTTGTTTTTAAACCTGACGAATTGCGTGCCTCACAAGATGTTTCTTCCCTTTACAGAACAGGAAAGGGAAGATCCAGGACTGCAGCGCCAATATTCGAAATTAATTTGCTTACACGAAGTTGATTTTTCAACATCATAATTATGAATTTTATGAGCAATACAAAGGGAACAGAGGTTACATATCCTTACAACACAGCTCGGCCGGAAAACTGTCATCGCTTTCTCGCTCCCTGTTTCCAATTTTCGCCCTACGTTTATTTAAGCCACCGAGGAACAAGGAAATATCAAAGGTGCACAGAACTAAGTCAGTTGACTTTGGTGCCATCCGAACTCTCATGTCTGACACTGGCTGTCAGAGGGTGAAGACGTCTGGTTTCAGAAGCCGTATCCAGAACATTGTCTGTCTCAGGAGGAAATGTGATTAAAGTAATTGCTTCTGCGTCTCTTTATCGATTCGTCATTATTTGAGAGGTTAAAAGGGTATCGAATTTCTAAATCACCATAGATTGACTTTACGCTCATAGAAGAATCAAATTTTAATTATAGATCTCAATTTTATGTAAAGTATGAAATGTTTGTACTGCAACGGCTTGGTAAACGCATTCCCGCAACACACGTGCACGCAAACATGGAGCCTACTGCTAGGCAACGACCCTGTAAACACCTTACCGCTTATGTGTGTGGCAATAGAGATTCCATTGCTAAGCGACGGCGCGGAAACAAGCTTCATCGACAATATAGGCTGTATTTTCCGTTGGGCCCGTGTAAAGTGGTTATGAAAAGCAAAGGTATTCCTGTAACAGGCCGTGGAGGCGCATAGGGTTGTGAGATGTTGAGGTTCCCACATTTTCTAGATAATCGGCTCATAGATGGCGGTAAGGTTATCAGCCTTACGCACCGGCCGCCCTTTACTCCCAAGAATATTCCAGGTACTAATTTATGTTAGAGGCTTCAGTCGACCCCAGGGTCATGGTGCGACTGGAAGGAGTAGGTAAATTGAAGAAATCCACCTCATCGGTATTCGATCCCGCGACCTTCAGGCTTGTAGCATAGTGCCTCAACCAACTATGCTACCTCGTGGTTATAAGAGAAGCGAATTCCTAAGCTGGCAGTAGTTTACAGGACAAGTACAGAAGAGTACAAGGGCGAGAATGGAGCGTGTCCTAGTGATTTGTGAAATGGGTGGATTAGCGATAGCGCTATAATTGATTGTGATTAAGTGAGATTTTAAAAGAAGTGTTAATAAATCCAGTCATCATATCCAGAACCCATTATTATTAGTCACACTAACCCCACGTGACAATTTTTTTTTTCACTGGCTCTATAGCCCCCTTGGACTCTGGACTCTGATTTTCAGTTTCATGACCATTTCACACTCTGTAGGACTCTTTGGACGAGTGATCAGCTCGTCTCAAAGCCTCTCCCTAAACACAGGATAACACAAACACAGAACAAACACATGCAGGTAAAAAACATCCATACCTTGTGTGGGATTCGAACGCACGATACCGACTTCCGACCAAACAAAGACAGTACATGCCTTAGACCGCTCTACTACCGTGACCGGCACACGTGACAATACGATAAAAATATTTTAATTTTCGAGTTATACTCTGTTTTAAATTACGTTTTTTTGTAGATCGAGAGATACCGGAAGTAAATTGTACCCCAATCTCAAGTGTAGGCATCCAGTGCCAGATGCCATGGAAATAAGTTGAATAGTTTCTTACAAGACAAAGATGAAGATATTATTTCCTAGTCATGCTTTCATTTCGTACACCTTTACAGAAACTTATAGACTCTGTAGGACTTCAAAGTTTTCTCCGCGGCACAAATGACGTTGAATTCCTCTTTGCCAATTTAATCACACAATTTCAGCTGTAAAGGAACTACAATTTCCAGTGACAAATGATGGAATAATTATAAATTATGAAATATACGGGAGAAAATGCTCTTGGCTTATTACGAGCATAAAAAAAACTGGCTACGAGGTTCCCATAAGGATTGGTCTGGCCGTGAGTGGAACTGTGCATTTGCAGAGCGTCTCTTATGACGACTGCGCCGCGATAGATCTGCTTTTTTTTTTCTGTGGCGCTACAGCCCCAATTTTGAGCCTAGGCCTACCTCCATGAAACTCTCCGTTTCACTTCGGTTTACTAGATCTTACACACTCGGTAGGACTTCTTGGGCGAGTGATCAGCTCGTCGCAAGGCCTCTACCTATAGACAAACACACAAACATCCATGCCCTGAGTGGGATTCGAACCCACGATCCCGGCTTCCGAGCGAGCGAAGACAGTGCATGCCTTAGACCGCTCGGCTACCGTGACCGGCATAGATCTGCTTACCCTTCGATACTGTAACACGACACTTAGGAAGACAGGCCATCTTCCCCGAAGTCAAGTAGGCTCTTGGGTGCTACAAGCCCGCTTGGATGCTCAGAAGTTCAGAAAGTTCTCCAGGATTTTTAAGTGGTATATTCCGCTCTGTTGAATGGACACAACTAACTCTGAGGATCTGTATCGTTCTTGAGAAGCCACTCAAGCGATTCCCAGCTTTATATGGAACTGGACTCTTCATTATAGTGTCCACACGAGACCAACCGCTTGTCCATATCTTGAACCAGACGAATTCAGCCCAAATTAATATTTTGTTTCTCCAAGACCCATTTTGATTTTACGTTATCTATTTCTAGATCTTCGTAGTAAGCTCTTTCCTTCAAGGCTTCCTACCAAAACCCTGTGAGAGTTCCTCTTCTAAGCGCTGTACATGCTACAATCGTTTTCTCCTCCTTGACTTGATCATTTTACTAACATTCGGTGAGGATTACATGTTTGAAGCTCTTCATTATGCAGTTCTCTCCGCCCCCCAAGATTCCTGTTAGTTCATTCTTCATAGATCTAAATATTCTGCTCATCACCACATTCTCAAGTACCCTCGGTCTATGTTCCTTCCTTAATGTTAATGACCAAGTTTCACGCCCATGAAGTATAGCACAGCTAGAATTATATATGTATTATTTTTAAACTAATTTTTCTGAACTGAATGGTAATAAGCATTGCTGTAATTAAATCCGCTTTTAATTAACTCAAAAATAAATTCTGATTGATACTTTATATCCAAATATCTGAACATTGAGACAGTTTTAAAGGCTCGATAGGATGTTTTTATATCACGATTATGTCTTGCATTCTGTTGACCACACATGTACACTGATTTATTTGCATTTCCTTTTAGACCAACCTCCTTAGTAAGTTATTGGAGAGGGTGGGTTTCCCCATGCACTTAGACCTGTCTTGGTCCATTGTGCTTCCCTCTATGATATTCTACCAGTCTCTATATCCTACCGGTACTGGTGCTTACCATCAGTCCCGCCCAGCCAGCGAGATCGGCTTCTACTACCTGAGCGGTATCTTTAATGCTTCCCACATATACCAGAGGTATTAGAGACTACTGTTGGGCGGGAAACGTCCGTAATTTTGCTCAGTGGCCTCCTTTGGAGACGTGAGGTTCTTTTACGTGCCGTGAAGCTACGACACAGGACCTACGGCTTAAAGTCCCTGCCGGAGGACTTGTTTCCTATATTTTTCCGCCCTTAAAAATTCCACGACCTCCGCTGGGTTTGAACCCGCGTACCTTGAGTCACGAGGTGGGAACGTTACCACTAGACTACGGAGGCCTCTGACCAACCTCCTTACTGGCATCAGTAAGAACTTCTATGTTTTTCTTTATGATGTTTATGTTACCCTCCAGTAGATTTACATCATTAGCATAGACAAGAATCTGATGTGTCCCATTCGATTTTAGCCCAACCTGATTTTCTTGGGCCTTCGTGGTGGCGTAAACTAAAAAAAGTACGAGGAGAATTGCAGTGACAATAAAGCATCTCCATGTTTTAGACCATTCTGAATATGAAACGCAGCAGAGAAATTTGTGCCTTTACGGGCTTCACTGTAGGTTTCATTAAACATATTTTAATTAGGCTGACTATTGTCATAGGAGCCGATCACAGTGGCCGCGCGGTCTAAGGCATGTACAGTCTTTGCCCGCTAAAAAACCGCGGTCTTGGGTTCGAATCCAACTCGAGGCATATATGTCTGTGGGCGTTTATTCTGTGTTTGTGTTGCCCTATGTGTAGGTAGCGGGCTTGCGACTGACTGATCCCCTGTCCAAGGAGTCCTACTGACTATGTATAGATCAAAAAACTAAAAAAGCTGCCAAGGTCTACAAGGGCTGCAGAGCCATAGGTAGGTAGAGAGATAGATAGGGTATCAAACCCTTTGTGAATATTGTGCACTACTTCCCTTATAACAATCACAGACTTTCTTGAAATATGTTAATTGATATAACGCTACCGAGACCCGGTAAGGACTCGAAAGTCCCTCAAAATTTACGTCCTATTAGCCTATTTTCTATAACAGGCAAGCTATTCGAGAAAGTTATTCTGAAAGCGCGTCCACATTACTCGTGCTCGTGCTCGCCAGGCTTTTGCTCGTCGGAAGACTCGTCTGGCTTTTACTTGTGCTCGTAAATCTTCGTCCACACTACTTCAGATGCTCGCCAGGCTTCGGCGCGTGAAGATCCGTATATTTACTCGTAGTGTGTATAGGCTGTAGTCGTATTTTAATTTATTGGCTACAGTTTTTAAATTAAAAATTTTAAATTTGCTTGTCTCGTGATTTGTCATATCGTCCACATTACTTGTGAACATAGCGAGTCACACGAGCACGAACACGAGTAATGTGGACGCGCCTTGAGAATTGTACAGGAATATTGAAGAGACAGGCCAACTTTATGCAAACGAGTTTGGTTTCCGTGCCCATCACAGCACGACACTTCACTATATGAGTCTTATGGACCATGTCGCCTTAATTTTAAATAATAATAATATGTCAACGGCTGCAGTGTTCTTGGATATTGAAAACGCCTTTGATACAACTTTGCTCCTTGGCTTGCTATATAAATTAACGGAATTAAAATTTTCGATCAGTCTAATCAAGCTTATTGACTCTTTTCTTTATCAGAGAAAATTCAGAGTTTCGGTCGAAGGTGATGTCTACGCCAAGGGATATACAAGTAAGGGGCCACAAGGTTCCGTCTTGTCCCCCATATTGTACACCATACATAGAAAGGATACATCCCAAACACTTGGTGTCTATCTAGGTCTCTTTACTGAGGTTACCTGAATATATACAAGTAACATATACCATATATATATATGTGTATGCGACAGACCGCAAAGAGAGTTATGTTATCAGAAAGCTGCAGCGAGGTCTCAGTGCTATTGAGACGTGGTTTGAGCGCTGGAACATAAAAATTACAAAGAAATGACTCAGACCATCCAGTTTTCTCATAGACTTAGGCCCTCTGATGCTCATCTTAACATTGAATGGACGGAATATCCCCTTCGTCAATCATGTAAAATATCTCGTTGTAATTTCAGATTAGAGGATTACATGGAGACTTGATATAGAACTGATTGACGCCATTTCCTTCAGAACATTTACTAAATCTACTCCGCATTTAAAATTGGGAGCTTAAGCTTAAACATTAAACCAGTTCTCCATGAAACATTTATTAGATCACTAATGACTTATGGCTGCCGCGCCTGGGTATTTGCAGTTCTTGCAAAACAAGGTCCTCCGCAGGTGCGCACTGTTCCGCGACTTGCACTCAACTTTCAGTCTTCCGTATGTATGCGATTATTGTTGAGGCAACAAGCAGAAGTCATGAGAGTGGACATTTTCGCGATGTAGGGGAAAGCGAAAATATAATATGCTTAGACTTGGCGGTGGTCAAGCTTACGGCCGTTCAAGTGACTAAGCTGCCGTTGTAGAAAAAAAAAAGTAAGACAGGCAGGCTGTGTTTCTTTACCAACTTTCTTGGTTGCACAGTTCGACGGGGCGCCTTACAGCCCCGGAGTTTCAAATCTCTCTTCGTTAGCCATAAGGGCATAACATAATACAGAAGCATATATTTACTTTTGGATGAAATGTGAATAAGGGAAGCAATGAGAAATTTTGTATATTGTTTTCTGAAAGTGTTTGTGTGCGTCATACACGTATGTCAATATTAACTTTGTGAGGATCTGGTTTCATTTATAGGACAAGCTCAGAGGAATTCAAGAATAATATGAACAGCCTTGCTGACAAAGGCAGAATACGCCAGCATACGTCATACGTTATAATGGGAAAGATATTATGAATTTATTGTGTTTCCTGGATTTCCTTGTTTAAAATGCTGAAAAGTATTTTCGAGGCACAGCATCTTTTTGACTGTGGATTTACTAAGCAGCGCCGTTCTCTTTAAGGCTCACTTTCAGAGCACCGAGGAGAAGCTCTGATACGCAATTTGACTTGGAGTTCTGCCAAAGCAGCTTGAATCTAAGTGTCTTTATACACTGCTTTATTCCCAACCTTTCTTTCCAGTTGATTTTATTCAGTAATTCCACTCAAGTAAACAGGATTCTTGAAATTATCTTTATAAAATCGCCACTTAGAAGAGTGGTTTCCAAATTGGGCTTTATCATCCCCTGGGGATGTGGGGTTAAGAGGCAGGGGGATGCTGGAGGTGGGCCTCTGCGAGCGCATTGTTCGCTTGTTTACGACTGAAATGACTTCAGGCCGTCCATTGCATTAAGAATTTATAACAGTGAAGCAGTTACTGCCGATCACAGTGGCCACGCGGTCTAAGGTATGAACAGTATTCTCCCGCTCGGATACCGTGGGTTCGAAACCCACTAAAGGCACGGATGTCTGTGCGTTTTTTCTGTGTTTGTGTTCTATGTGTAGATAGCGGCCTTGCGACGAGCTGACTCCCCCCCCACCCCCACCAGATCCAAGGAACACTACTGACTGTCTACAGGATCAAGAAACTGAAAAGTGGCCAAGGCCCAACAAAGGGCTGTAGAGCCATAGGTAGATAGAAATAGTTACTAAATGTGGTTAAGTAAATTAAAGCTATACCTGTTACAGGCAGTGAAGGCCCATAGGGTTGTGAGACGTTGAGGGTCCCACATTATCTAGACAATCGGCTCAAAGATGGCGGTAAGGTTGTCAGCCTTACGCGCCGGCCGCGCGTTACTCCCCAGGAAAATTATTTAATTCCTGGTACTCATTTCTGTTAGAGGCTGAGTCGACCCCAGGGTCATAGTGCGGCTGGAAGGATTAGGTAAATTGAAAAAATCCAATTACCTCATCGGGACTTGAACCCGCGATCTTCCGGCTTGTAGCATGGTGCCCCTACTAAATGTGGTATCTTATTTTGTTGTTATCATTCTTACTGGATTGTGTTAACTGCTTTTTATAGGGCAGGGCAAAGGGCACTGGGAATAGGTTTATGGAACCAAGAGGGCTATAGCGCGCGAACATTTTTAGGAACCACTGGCTTAGAACACCGATCTTGAATTAGGCCACCAGCATTTCTTGCAACCATCATTACTCCTCATGAAACTGAATGATAAAACAAATATGTTCTGTGCTTAAGTAATTAAGCATTACACCATGAAGACGTATGGGGGAGTGGATGTACAGATCCACGTTTTCTTGACCCTGGCACTCGTTGGAGATGAGTGGTCAGCTTTACCCCTGTGGAAAGAGACCTCGGTATCCATTAAATAGGAGGCTGGGTGGCCCCCACGGGAACTCGAACTTCGACCCCTTGGTCATCCAGGCCGCAGCCCTTCTCATGAAAGTACTTGTGTTAAAGGCCATTTCCAGGTCAAAAGACGAAATTTCTAATTATCTCACATAGATTTGAAGCTATTTTTGCGTCGGTGTTTTGGAGCTGTGCTATATGATTGAAAACCTTCATTTTTTTCCGAAAACAGCCACCACAAAGAACTGGCGGACTAGACTCTTCTTTGATTCATTCATACAAATTTCCTGTTACTCTCTCCGGAGTTTAGGGTATCTGTGAAATGTTCTGTTTCACTTCAGTTTCTTAAACTTATAGGCAGTCGGTATGACTCCTTCGTTGGGGGATCAGCCCGTCGCAAGGCTGCTACCCACAAAGGACAGAATAGACGCAGGCAAACATCCACGCCTCGAACCCACAGCCCCGGAGTTGGAGTGAGTGAAAACAGTTCATGCTTTAAACCGCGCGGCCACTGTGATCGGCTTCCTCCTCGATTAGATGTGGAATATCCAGTGAGCACGTTCCTGCTTGTTAAGCTGCTGTAAGCTAATTTGATTTCATTTATAGTCGGTAACAGCTTCTTGACATAACATATTTCACTTGTGATCACGGAATATATTCATATTTTTTAAATGAGGCCAGAAGGTACTGTTGCTTGGGAACCGCTGGCATTGAAGCCTCGTGTTAGAAAAAGCGGCATTGAAACTTTTTTTAAATTCGTTTAGTGTGGGGTGGAGTCCAACTGAGTCCACTCGGCACGGCGACCACTGATTATCCTATTGTAGCCTCCCTCGGGTGATTATGATGATGGAGAATTTGGTGGAATGAAGATTGGCAGGGGAAACCGAATTACTCGGAGAAAACCCGCCCCAGCGCCATTTTGTCCACCACTAATCCCAATTGACCAGACCCGGGATCGAACCCGGGCCGCCGCGGTTGGAAGCCAGCGACTAACCGCTTGAGCTACGGCGCGGCCGGCATTGTAACTTACCCTCCATAGTTGCTGCATATGTGCACCCTACTTCCACTGCATTTCGTAGTCTTCAGGTAGCGAAAGGTGCCCTCTTGTCCTCCTGCTTCATGAGAACGTATTGGTAACTGCATAACTACATTCTTTTCCTGGTATTTAACTTACTAACCGGACTTGGCATGGCTCCGTTTCCTCAAAACGAAATGTTTATAGAATTATATTTATAGATACTGTAAATATTTGAATATAATGCTATTTTTATGTTATTTCTAACTGTTACATCATCTTCTGTCAACGATTGATCTGGATTTTAATCTTTCTTTCTTTCTTTCTGCCTTTCATTCTTTCTCTGCCTGTTTTCTCTTTGTTTGTTTTCGACTTTATTGGTATGTAATAATTTTATATCTCATTCATAAATTATGCATATCCAATTACATAAATATATAAGGGGATATGCCTACACATTTGTTCGGATTTACGGATTCAACTAAGATTATATATCATGAAAGACAAACATAAAAGCCTCTAAATAAGTTATATTTCAATAGGATTTAAAGGCTTGGTAAACATCTGACCTCACATCTCTCTAAAGGTATTTTTGTCCGATGAGAAACTATTGACAGACATGTTATATTACTTGCTTATTTTGCGTTCGGTTTCACAAAGCGCTTCCTTTCACAACATTCATTATCCTGTTGAGTGTGCATAACACATAACAGCATATAACAGGTTAAGACAACTGTTCAATATGGGAGTGTTTATATATCAAAACCAATATAGCAATTGGCATTTGAAACTGACGGACCGTGATGGCATGATGAAATTTGATGTTGAAGTATAAGTCATGCTGTGTAGATAAATTCAGATTAAGTTGTGTACAATAATAAATCAAGTATGCGCAATATAACATTTATATGACTAGATATAATGTTCCGGAAATAAGTGCAGAAAATTGAAAAGCGAGTCATATGTCCTGAAACAAGGAACTTACTTTGTATAAACACTGATCCGGAAATATGTCCGTAAAAAATTAGTAACATTTACGCGCAGGAGGGGTAAACTTTGATTTAATATTTATAAGACAGTGGTTAGTAATAACAAGAGTTATGCTCAAGAAATATCGCACAAATTATAATATTTTAGGTTTTCACGGCGGTGACTGTGAAGAATGCCGTCTGCTGGGATGCGGCGTCATGTAGATATTATGTAATTTATGCGATGTGTTTACGTCGCACAAATTGACCAAAAATGCAATATTACCTGGAAAAAAAAAGAGAATTTTTGTGTAATTCTATTTACAAACTCTAACAACTGTTGTTAGTGTTAGAGTAAATGGTCGAAATGTTGACTTGCACTGCCACACGAGCCTCTGTCAGACGGTGTGTAGACCTATGGACGCGCTGAAGAATACAAGGAGCACTCTAGACCGAATTACAGCTACTGTAAACACGTTTGCAGCAGTTCCTTTGCTGTGTCAACCGCTGAAGCGTACGTCACAATTTTCGGTGTCCCCAAAGGAACATAATTGAGGAGGTTCAGGTCTGGTGATGAAATGGGCCGGAATAGCGGTTCCTGTCTTGTCATTCGCGCAGTGGAGGCAGTCACCAAGAGATTTCTGCCAGTGCAGTTAAACTGGGCTGGGGCATCGACGGGCGTAAACCACTTCTTTCGTTGAATATCCAGCAGCTGTGACGAAGTGTGCTCCACAAATTGCGGTAATCGGCGCATTCAACCTGTGATGCAAAACGTATGAGCTTACGAAACAGTCCCCAACAATACCAGACCGAACGGTAACAGAAAACTGCCACTGATGTCTGGATTTTATTGTGCCTCTCCAAATGTGCATGCTATTTACGTTTAGTGTGCTCTTTCTTGTGAAGTCAGCTTCTTAGGTGAAGAGCACGAGACTGCTTAAGGCATTTTCCGAACATTTTCTAACGCACAACTGGCGAAACTCTTGTGGTGGACGAAGATGAAGTGGGCTTACAGCTTTTCCGATTTGCAGTTGGTATGGATACATCATCTCTTCATGGGAAATCCACCACACTACCATGTGCTCGAACGCTAGTTTGGGAACTTCTCTACGTGTCTGTATGCTTCCTTTTTGCACCCTTCTGTCTTCCGCGGTCTGTCGTGTAAGGGCGAACATTACCGGTCTCCTTGATACGATGATCAATGGTGTGAAACGTACGGTGTTTCGGAAATCCGCGTCGAGGACACCTCTCAGCGTACAGACTGACAGCTGGTGGACAATTAGGCCTACCACATACTTCACCGAGAATGAAGTGCAAATAGGCGTATTATGGGAATGTGCAACTGTCCATTTCAAGCACGCAGTTACAACGCGACTGCGACACTCAAACAACAGCACGTGCACCTTGCTGGAAATGGGACGTGTAGCCGCATGCTAGTGCATGTGGTCATGTCACTGTCACTGTATGCATGACAGTTGTGTCCTATATAGAATGAAAAATATGATAGTGACATTGTGACGGATTTCCTCAAAACATTTCTAGGCAACGGCTCGGTGAAAACCCCGCGATCGGCTTGAACGCAACAATAGAAGGGCATCCATCTCTAGGCCACGCCAGAAATACGAGCATGAAACAATAGGAAGAGTGTTTTCTATTGCCAGGCAGTAGCCAGCGCGTCAGTGGACTGGCTAAGTAGCGATCACGTGGTAACCACAACAGAAGCGTCATGTAACAATAAAGGAAACTGTGTTTTCTGTGCGTTGGTCCGTGCGGCGGCTATATAACGCGAGTCCACGTCTAGATAGTGCAGACGGAAGAATTTTCCATAACATGTTATATATGCGAAATATACACTTGGTGAAAAATCAAGCATATTCATAAGAGACAACCACATCTTCCCGTCAGAAAGGATGTTACATAATGACTATTACTGGTCCTGGACCTCAAGGGGCCTGGCGCCAGGACGAACTGATTGGTGGTAAACAGCCAGTCATAAAGTAAATTAGACTTTGACTAGTTCAGTGGAGAGAACTGGACCGGCAGCTGAGTTCAGTTGTCGGTAGGGGACAGTCACGGGTAGTTCATGGCTAAAGAAGAATTAGAAGTCGACCTCTCAAGACTTAGGCTGAGGCCACACGGAAATGGGACGTGTGTCCGTTGCAACGAACGTACTTTTTGACGGACGTTGCTGAGGACACCACACAGTTGGAGTTGGCGTAGTTTTTTGTCTGCAATGGAGCCAGAAGAAAGCGTAGCATTCGCCTCTCTTGTTTATTTTTACAATGGACGTCACGACGTTCGTTACAACGGACGCATTCTATGCGCTCCTGTGGCCCTATAAGATTTAGTCACAGTGAGACTGTTTTAATTCCGTTAACAGGAGTCGAATAGTAAAGACAGAATCCTAGCACGTTTGTAACGGTGGACTGCAAATTGTGTAAATCAGCGATAATGCTGTATTGGTTGTAATTAGGATATACGTTGATGTTGGGTTTTTGGACTTTATCCATCGTCCTGGTTTTTAAGATAACAAATAAAAACACGACGTTTCGTGTTTTTATTTGTTATCTTAAAAACCAGGACGATGGATAAAGTCCAAAAACCCAACATATCAGTGTGTTATACACCATCGTCAGAATCCTATAGTAACTAGGATATACGTGTATACACGTATATACACGTGACAATATGCTCCATTCTCAACTCCAGTTTCCTTCTAACGTATCCAAAGCATACGCTGTTTCCTTAGCAACAGTCCTATTATCTTACTGCTGCAAGGAATGGCGCTATTTGTTTGCCGGATATGAATGGTTTTTGTTATGGACCACTTATTTCTGAGACACTCTGTGTAATATCTAAATATCAAAACACATAACATTCGTAAATCGGTGCGGATGTTGTCAGACCATAAAACAGGTGAAAATTTTGCCACATCAAAAAATCTTACTGTCAAAGTACAATGTTCCCACATCATAACATCCATAAATTTACTTGGACATCTCCTGATGGGAAGATACACAATCAGATAGACAATATTTTGATAGACAGGAGACGGCACTCAAGTACCCATGATGTCCGATCATTCAGGGAAGCAGATTTTGATACTGACCACTACCTGGTGGTGGCAAAGGTTAGGAACAGAGTGGCAGTGAGCAAACAAACAACGCACAGAGTTCATATGGAGAGGTTCAATCTCAAGAAATTAAATGAGGTAGAGGGTAAAGAGCAGTGTTGTGTTGAAATCTCAAATAGGTTCGCGTGAGGTGGATGTTAATAAAACTTGGGAAACTGTTAGAGAGAATATCAAAATGTCTGCCAAAGAGAGTCTAGGTTATTATGATTCGAAGAAGCATAAGCCATGCTTCGATGAAGAATGCTCAAAATTATTAGACCAAAGAAAACAAGCCAAATTGCAATGGTTACAGGATCCAAGCGAGTTAAATGGGGATAATCTGAACAATATAAAACGTGAAACCAGCAGACATTTCAGGAACAAAAAGAGGGAATATCTGAAAGACAAAATTGATGAACTTTCAATTGTAAGAACAAGAACATTAGACACCTGTACAGAGGAATAAATGACTTTAAGAGGGGTTACCAGCCTAGCAGTAACTCAGTGAAGGTTGAGAATGGTGACCTGCTTGCAGATTCCCACAACATTTTGAACAGGTGGAGAAACTACTTCTCTCAGTTATTGAATGTACATAAGGTCAGTGATGATAGGAAGACAGAAATTCATACAGCTGAGCCGTTAATACCTGATCCTAGCCCTTTTGAGGTTGAAAGTGCTATTGCAAAATTGAAAAGGTATAAATCGCCAGGTAGTGATCAAATTCCGGCAGAACTAATTCAAGCAGGAGGTGAAATACATATTACGTTCTAAGATCCACAATGTAATTACTTCTATTTGGCATAAGGAAAATTGCCTGATTAGTGGAAGGAGTCTATTATTTTACCAGTACACAAGAAGGGTGATAAAACTGACTGTAGTAATTATCGGGGGATATCACTGCTATCAACTTCATATAAAATTTTGTTCAATATTCTTCTTTCAAGGGTAAGTCCATATATAGATGAAATTATTGGGGATCATCAGTGTGGGTTTCGACGTAACAGATCAACTACAGATCAGATCTATTGCAGATAATGGAGAGAAAATGGGAGTACGATGAGACAGTACATCAGCTATTCATAGACTTCAAGAAAGCCTACGATTCAGTTAGGAGGGAAGTATTGTACAATATTCTAATAGAATATGGGATAGCCATGAAACTAGTTTGGTTGATTAAAATGTGCTTAAACGAAACGTATGGTAAAGTCCGTGTAGGTAAACATTTGTCTGATAAATTTCCTATCCAGAATGGTCTAAAACAAGGAGATGCTTTATCGCCACTCCTTTTCAACTTTGCCTTAGAATATGCAATTAGGAAGGTCCAGGAAACCAGGTGGGACTGAAATTAAACGGGATGATGTGAATCTACTGGGTGATAATGTAGATACCATTAAGAAAGACACACAAAGTAAAGAGGTAAGTACGCAAGTAAAGAGGTTGGTCTAGAAGTAAACACAGAGAAAACTAGTATATGTTACTGTCTCGTCACCAAAATGCAGGGCAAAATCGTGACATAAAATAGGAAACAGATGTTCTGATAATGTGGCACGGTTCAGACATTTGGGAACAACGATAACAGATCGAAACCTGATTCGGGAGGAAATTAAGAGGCGATTGAACTCGGGTAATGCTTGCTATCATTCAGTCCAGAACCTTTTGTCTTCTCGTCTGCTGTCCAAAAAAAAAATATGCAAAACTATAATTTTGCCTGTGGTTCTGTATGGATGTGAAACTTGGTCTCTGACATTAAGGGAGGAACATAGACTGAGGGTGTTTGAGAACAGGGTGTTGAGGAGAATATTTGGACCGAAGAGAGATGAAGTGACAGGAGGTTGGAGAAAACTGCATAATGAAGAGCTTCATAACTTGTACTCTTCTCCAAGTATAATTAGATTGACCAAGTCAAGGCGAATGAGGTGGACAGGTTATCTAGCACGAATGGAGGAGACGAGGAATGAGTGTATGATATTGGTGGGAAAGCCAGAAGGAAAGAGACCACAGGGAAGACCAAGGCTTAGGTGGGGGGACAATATTAGAATGGATCTTAGAGAGAGGATGGGATGATGTGGATTGGATAGATCTGGCTCAGGATAGGGACCAGTGGAGGGCTCTTGTGAACACGGTAATGAACCTTCGGTTTCCATAAAATGCTGGGAAATTCTTGAGTAGCTGCAGAATTGGCGGCTCCTCCAGAAGGGCTCAACTCCATGAGTAAGTAAGTAAGTAAGTAAGTAAGTAACTATTGTACTGTTATTATTGTTTAATTCTGAAAGGAAGCAGAGTAGAAAGTGCTAAAGTAAATAATAAACTGGATGAGAGAGCTAGAAGCAAATAAGGTTATATCACACAAATTTTGTACTCCTTCTTACATTCGAAAATGATGGATAATCGATAATTTCCGTATCTTTCGCTGAATATGTCTGTAGATCACGGAACAATAGTCGAGTTCAGGTCATTCTGACATCAAGAACTGCACTTGGAAGAGAGAATAAACATGAATTTCTGGTAGGCAAAACAACCCAGAACCTTATAAAATTTTAGAATGTGGCAGTGCAAACCTGTTGAAGTTCTCCATGGACGCTATGGTCCTCTTTAGACATTTCGGAAGGGAGACTGGTTTATTGACGAGACCGATTTATTTGCATGTTATGACTTGTGTTTCGTGTCTGGGCAGAAAACAACTGCCTTGTTTTTGTTTACATGCAGTTAGATTGGCCGGAAGGGGACAAGGTCACCACGGGAGGCAAGTCTGTAGTTTGCCGAAGATGTGAATTTTGTTTTGTTGACATGTGTAGCTGTCATGAAGTGTCTTCGGAAGGGTGTAGCTGGCCCTTAAACTAAAGGAATAACCGCTCTCACATGCGGGGTTCCGAGTTCTGTATCTTGGGAACTGTTTTATTCTCAAAATTCGTTATGCGATTGGCTTGCGCTGATTGCATGATGAATTTGGCTAGTTAAAATCAGCCAACAGGAAACTATTCTTGTCTGGGAGAGGGGCCGTCGATTCAAATCCTTCTTGGGGGATGAAGGGACGCTCCCGCAGGATACCAGTCTTCAGAAACTTGGCGTTTTGAATTGATCGGAAGCAGACGCCATTGGACTGCACTCATTTTTCTCTAAATTCATCAGTACTTCACTTTGGATCGTTAAAATTTGATAATAATAAAGGGCCACATTACTCCGTGCTTGCAAAGGAAATTATAACATTTCGCTTCTGAATAAATAAACAGTTTGTGGGCAGCGGAAGTTGTGGTTTTGATTCCGAACAGTGGACTGGCTTCGAGTGTGCAGTTTCCGGTTGCCTCAGTTATTGCCGTAACACGATCCTGATAGGAGTCCAGTGGTCTACCGAAGCCGGCATGTAAGTACAAAGAAGGAAGGGAGGTCGGTAAAAAGATGATGAAAAGTTTTATTCGTATGGGATAAACTACAAAGTACTTACGCTTTTATTGTAAAATATAGTGACATTATAAAACAGTTTAAGAGAGATTCTCGTGGGAGAAGGAATTGAATGCAAGCTGTTTCTGTGCCTACTCGGATGGAAACACAGATCAGTGTTGCTGCGTGATGTGAAGACTCACACGGACGTTACAAGATGGCCGTGTCATGTTCTTCTGTTCCCAAGAATATCTTAGCTTATCACCGTTCTCTCCATAAACCCCAGTAAACCTTTCTATCACAGCTGTGTGCACAGAATTGCATTCCAATAGTTAGGAAATCATTTAATATTTTAGAACTTTCGTTTTGTGACTGTATTACCAACTGAGACTTTCTGTGGATTCCCGAATTCCTGTTTATTCCAGGCTTTAATACGAGTATCTGCCTTTAACTTTAACATTCTCCTGAGGACATTATTAAAATTTAAGAAAACATCATTCCACCCTTTACGAGAAACAATGTGCACTTTAGAATTCGTCGTTTAATGCACCAAAACGAGTCTCACAGCTTGCTATCGCCCATATTTCAAAGATGCAGCATTAATACATTTTAGATAGGTTCATAAAACATGTTACATTTTCTAGCTTTACGTTTGTTCATTGCCGATCACTGGCCGCACGTTCTAGGGCACGAAATGTTTTCGCCGGCTCGAACACTGGGATCGTAGTTTCGAGTCCCACTCGAGACATGGATATCTGATTGCGTTCTTTCTCCGTTTGTATTGTCCTGTGTATGTACCGGCTCTGCGACGGGCTGATCACCATTCCAAGGAGTCCTAACAACTGTATATTTCTTTTTTTTTTGGCACTACAGCCCCAGTGGGCCTTGGCCTACCTCCATGAACTTATCCGTTCACTTCGGTTTTTCTAAATCTTACACATTCGGTAGGACTCCTTGGGCGGGTGATCAGCTCGTCGCAAGGCCTCTACCTGTACACAAACACAGAAAAACGCACACACACACAAACTAAACATCCATGCCCTCAGTATGATTCGAACCCACGATCCCGGTTTTCAAGCGAGCGAAGACAGTACATGCCTTAGACCGCTCGGCCACCGTGACCGGCAACAACTGTATATTGGATTCATAATTTCAGAAATACTCGTAATTCCGAAAGGACAGTAGGCCAGGCAGCCTAATTCGTCAAGGAAAAAGAATTGTATTTATTAGTTAATACATACAGAATGTCCCGGGAGGATAGGTCAATATTCTGGGAGGTCATAGTATCGGTAATTCTAAGCAAAATTTGTGTATGTGCATGTGCCCTATTCCGAACTGTTTCCGAGATAAAGGAACGTCAAGAGACGAGTAAAATGCCGTGTCCTCATACGAGTTGCAAAGTGCACTGATAAAATGCATTATACACACTAGGTAAACTGTACCAACTTCGTCACTTTAACAATAAATACCGGTATTAGTACGTAATATCGCTTTCTTATCAACAGTTTTGGAACTTCAGTGAAGTAGCTCTATCTCGGACTATCCCACTTCTGACACCAATTTGTCACGTGTTGGGTATGTCACGCGACAAATAACTTCACGCCGTATTGAATATAGCGAATTTATTCCACATTCGCCCTTACACTTATACAATTCACAGTTTCCCAATTACTGCCATCTGCTGCCATTCACTCGATATTGGATTTCAACTCACTCCGGCGAATGCTAGACTGCAACTGACTGGTTACTCTCTCTCTAGTAACTGGCTCAATACTCACTACTGAATAGTGTTCGCTGTTCCCTATTTAGCTCGGCACGGACAACACAGAAAATAGTTACGTGATAGGTACCGCTGTTTTATAACTTTGTGTTTAACAATTGCCTAGCAACAGTCGTTGCACGGGCTCCCCTGTTGCGTGACGCCGTGTTTACAAAGGCGTTGCTGGGCAACGCTGCATAACAACCAGCGCGCTTCGGCTGGGTTCGGAGAAACACCGCTTTCCAACCTCGTTTTCACTTTTGCGTAACTTGGCAACCGACCGTTTATCATGGGTCTGTCTTCGTGGTAATTCTTTCCACCTCCCATTGGCCAGCAACTGTTAGACATGTCACAGTAAGTTCACATACTTTTTTTTTTTTTTGCTTAGAATGGCCGATACTGTGCCCTTCCAGAATATTGACCTTTCCTTCTGATACACCCTGTATATTAAGGTAGTGGATATATGTGGGTGTATGTCTATGATTTTATATGCAGTGTGGTTTCGTCCTGCAGTGGAGATTTTGTGTTGGCTCGATCTAGTCTCCACATATACGTATAAGGATAGAAGAGGCAAAACAATATATATATATATATATATATCTGTTTCCTTCAATTAGTATGATTGCCGTGAGGAGTGACATGTTTGCGTTTACTTTATATAATTATATATATTGCTTGAGAAAAATAAGAGAGACTAAATCCTAATGTATTACCATAGATCAAAATGTTGTGTAGGTACGTAAGCTTAAGTGCAGTAAATGCACATATACACTCATATGTGTTTATATCCTGCACAAGAAACTGGACGACATTCAAATGTCTGCCAAGTTCAAGGACTCCCAGCGTACGAAAGTGAAAGCTGATGTTCTTTCTAGAAATGTTCGTAGCTTCCACGCGTGGGTGATTACGCTCGGATATGTGTCGGCAAATTGCATTAGCAGAATTGAAAGTTCAACAGAATGTGAACTTCTCTAACCGGAGTTTTTTTATCTATTCTCCGAAACTAGAACATACTTTACGATCCTCTTTACAACGCTCAGTACTAGCCAGCTGTTTTTATAAAGTATTGTCTGTACCCAACGTTTATTTCTCGTATATTACGTCACAAATTCCTAACACTGATTTCAAGTACGAAGCTGTGCTCTCGTAAGTTACAGTGCTATTTACGGCGCGCATACATACCAGTATATTATAACGTGTATGAGTCACTGTAGACGGGGTTTGGTTTGGTAATTGGATTTATTGGTCTCTTATAGAAATCGTGACAAGTAACTGCAGCGCTATCGCTAATCTACACAATTAACAAATCAGCAGAGCCCACTGTAGTATTCTCAGTCACGATCTTCACTAGCCGTTACTCGGTAGCGGCCTCCAACGGCCGACATTCCTTTTACTCTTGGTTTCCGAACTATCCTCTTTCCTCTGTTACCAGTTTCTAACAGCAATAACTCGCAAGAACTGAACCGTAGCAAACCTCTAACTCACTCACCAACTCGCTCCACTTCACTCAGATCAACTGCACTGAGTTTTCTCAGTTTGGTTTCACTAGCCGTTTACCGGTAACGGATCTTAGCAGTGTCCTCTGCTGACGTCATTACCGGCTTACGAATATCCCACAACCGATTAAACTTTCAACCTCTCTCGTTTATAAACCCTCAGCACGGACCGCCTACAAAAACCGCTCTTCATTGTTGCAGTCCAATCGCCGTGGGATCATGTTTGTTTGCGAAGCCTTTGTTCAGAAACGGCTGCCGAATATTAGCTTATTCCGCGGTCGTTGCCTACCTGCGGGCGTTGTTTATAGTAATTACTTAGCAACAGGTCTTCATTCCTCAGTACTATATGAAAGGAATGAAATACAAAGCTAACCTTGGAATTCATATAAGAATTAGAGACCTAACTGGGAATTGCATGTTCTTAAAATGTGCTCCTTATGAATCCCTTTCCATGTTCTCCGTTGTCAGTCAGAAGGATGAAGATCTTTGGTGAGGCCTTACAAGTGCTGGCATGAGGCCGTAAGAGGCCACGGAACCGAAGAAGTTAAGTGGTAGTGCCCATTATAAAACTTAGTCATCCATATTTATATTTACCCGACCGAGAAAATTCACAAAATTCTAATCCTAGTAAAGTAAGAAAGTAAAGCTATCCCTGTACCAGGCCGTGAAGGCCCATAGGGTTGTGAGACGTTGAGGGTCCCACATTATCTAGACAATCGGCTCAAAGATGGCGGTAAGATTGTCAGCCTTACGCGCCGGCCGCCCTTTACTCCCCAGGAAAATTATTTAATTAATTTCTCGTACTCATTTCTGATAGAGGCTGAGTCGACCCCAGGGCCATAGTGCGGCTGGAAGGATTAGGTCAATGAAAAAAATCCAGTGGTCTCATCGGGACTTGAACCCGCGGCCTTCCGACTTGTAGCTTAGTGCCTCAACCAACTGCGCTACCACGTGGCCCCTTCTAATCCCACAGAAATATATTGTCACGTATTGGGTAGGTCACGCGACAAATAACTTCACGCCGTCTTGGATATAGCGAATTTATTCCACACTCGCTCTTACACTTACACAATTTACAATTTCCCAATTACTGCCATGCAGTATCACAATTACTTCTCCTGCTGTAGTCACTGTCATTCACTCGATACGACTCAACTCGTAGCTGTTGGACTTCAACTGTCTTCCGTCTGGCTGCACAACCCACACTCTGTCACTCCTAATCACATACTGCTCAGCCGGCCTTTTATACCGTTCCCTGTTGCCCCGTGTTAACATCGGTGTCCCCTGTTACGTCACCGCGGAAGGGGGGCGGAGTGATTACTGCCCTGTTACCGTAGCAGCGGCAGCGGCTCCTATGCTGTTACGTCATCGCGGCAATGGTTGCCTGACGCAGTTGCTCTGCTGTTACGGCACCATGGGGTGGGGGGTTACCGAGCGTTGCGTAATGATGGAAAGAGTGGGGGTATGTGACGTCACTCGCGAGACCGCAGAGTTCACGTGACCCCTACTTCCTGTTACGCCATCCACGTAACAATATTTTACGCTGAAGGCATGGCAGCATTTCATTCTTTCGTTTGGCCAGTGATGTGAAATGCCAAAGGCCTGATATGCGATTTTAAATGTGATTCGGTAGTATTCTGAGTAAGTATAGCCTGAGCCCGCGCCGTAGCTCAAGCGGTTAGTCGCTTGCTTCCCACCGCGGTGACCCGGGTTCGATGCCGTGTCTGGTCAAGTGGGATCTGTGGTGGACATAGTGGCGCTGGGGCGGGTATTCTCCGAGTACTTCGGTTTCCCCTGCCAATCTTCATTCCACCAAATTCTTCATCATCATAATTACCCGGGGCAGGCTACAATAGGCCAATCGGTGGTCGCCATGCCGAGTGGACCCAGTTGTACTCCACCCCCCCAATAGAGCGTACTAAAAAAAAGTATAGCCTGAGGACAAGGACAGAATCTCTATACTTCGGATATGCAACATGAAGAGAATAACGTATGTTAGACTCGAACCACAGGATCCGTTAATTAACGTCACGAATTTATTTAACAGACGGTGTTCTCATCAGTAAATTATATGGTGTTCAGATGCAAACCCAGTGTAATTCAAGCTATTAGAACAGCTAAATAATTAAGTTGTTAAGCAGTTTGGAGGAGAATTTGCCATAACTCTAAGTAAAGTAGAGGTTTTTATGTATATCGCACGGGTGAAAGCTGTGTGTGTGTGTGCAGAGATGGGGGGGGGGGTAGCTAACAGGAGCTTTCGCATATCGCATTTTCAAGATTCTTCTTAGCGTTTTTACGAGCAATGATCCTCTTTTCAGTAAGGTCACTGATGTAGACTTGCAAAGGGGATACATCGCTCTTCTGCTGTCTGAATGACTACTGAAAAAAGCCCGCACGTGTAGGTCATATTAAAGGAGAATATGTCAAAGAATATTACCTTGCCCCTTCCTTTAATTTATCTTTTCATATGCCTTTCATATGAGTCAGATGTTGGGCCAATTGCGGTGTGCTGAGAAAGGATTCACAGAAGTATTGGACCAAGTAAAATATCCTGAGAGGGGTATGAATAATGAGGGTCATGTTACTAGGAGCACTCTCCTTCTGCTCTCTGAGAATAACATAAGCCGCGTTCTAATTTATAACGACAAGTAATTACCTTCTTTTACAGTTCAGCTTCAACACTTTATAAATTCAAGCCATAAAATAAATCTAAACACATTCGTCGCCCATGCCAGACGACAGACATACAAACATACTGCCTACAGCAAGTTGCATTCATCTCCAGACAGACGAAATGTATTTTCATTGTGTAATAGTCAGATTACAGAATATGGAGGCTGTAGCTGCCACAAGCCCAAATTTATGGTGTTTTTATTATTCAGCAAAGAGAATGTCTATCAGCGTATTCTATGCAAACTGAGAAAATCGACGCGTCTTCCCGTTGCTGTTGGTATATTAAAGTTCACGTGTCCGTATATGTACGGTATAGAGATCAAGGACGACTAGTTCTGTGTACAACTTCCCTCACCTTCTCTTCATTGGAGGTAAGAGTATTCTGCATATTGTGTGTTATAAGTGTCCCTTGCAAAGTAAACTGATTTCTGGGATTTAAAAAAATCTATTATGTATTCATACAGCGGTAGCGTAGTGGTTGAGGCACTATGCTACAAGCCGGAAGGTCGCGGGTTCAAGTCTCCGTGAGGTCACTGGATTTTTTTCAATTGACCTAACGCTTCCAGCCGCACTATGGCCCTGGGGTCGACTCAGCCTCTAACAGAAATGAATACCAGGAATTAATTAAATAATTTTCCTTGGTAGTAAAGCGCGGCCGGCGCGTAAGGCCGACAACCTTACCGCCATCTTTGAGCCGATTGTCTAGATAATGTGAGACCCTCAACGTCTCACAACCCTATGGGCCTTCACGGCCTGTTACAGGGATACCCTTACTTTTACTTTTATAGGTATGCATAGGGATACATTAAAACAAAATTCGTTTAGTAAATTTAGTGTACAGTGTCCAAAAAATAAATAAGTAAATTTAGGCCCGCAGAATAACTTAACTGTCTTCATGGATTAAAGTGATCACGTGAATCTAATAGTTCCTCATATAATTAAGAAATTCTCCGCTTTTCATGAAACCTATGGTTTATAAACGTGTTCACAAGGGTCTGCCACCGGTTCCTAGGTCTGAACAGACAAATCCGGCCCACTGAACGGTTTTAAATTTATCTTTCTAGCTACACTGAAGTTCCCCCTCTTCAGGCCCTGAGACTAATATTTTGAATGCATTTCTCGTCCCCTATGCATAATGCATGCTCAGCAATCTCATCTCGTTAGGTTGATCGCCTTAGTAATACTTGGTGACTAGCAACAGGTATTAAGCTCCTTATTACATAGCTTTTCCAGCATCCTGTTGCTTTTTCGTTACATCTTCTTAGCACCCTACTCTCAAGTACCCCTGCAATACTTTTTATGTCTTCAGCTGCTGTAAAAATAACATTTTAAAGTAGCAGGCGAGAAGGCAGAAGATTATAACCTGAATGGCGGAAACCATTCCCCGAATTCAGTATGATCTTAATTTCTTCTTGAACATAATTATGATTTATTACTGTCGCTTCCAAATATTCCACTTTATGTCGCTTTGGTTGATTCAAAGAATTCGTCCACTTACTAGGCCCTACATAACATTTCTTAACGCGCTACAGATATGGAGGGGAGAGCTGTATCCCCACCCTGTCCCCAAGTTGGAATATCAGCCTTTCTTTGTCCTCCGAGTAACTACTCGTATCTTCAATACATTCGCGGCCTTTCACCACATCTGGAAGCCGTTTTATTCACCCAGTACCTGTGGATGAAACATACCAGAGTGGCAGAGAGCCTTGGTAAGTAAACAGGTGACAGGAGACAAAAAGACCCGATTTTGCATTATGCGTCAGTTTCGTCCAACTAGACGTAGTACTCACATTCCTTCGAGATTCCTTATGTTTTCTTCAACGGCTCTTCCAGCCCATTCATGGGCCCTGGCCTCTTACTTCCATAATAATTCTTTTCACAGACAGTAGGACTCCTTGGACGAGTGATCAGCTCGTCGCAAGGCCTCTACCTAAACACAGGACAACACAAAAATAGAATAAACACATACACACACGAAGCATCTATGCCTTATGTGGGATTCGAACCCACGATCCCAGCGTCCGAGGACAATTCTAATACTCCGCATAAATATGAGCTTAGTATGACTAGAACAAGGTTCTGTTGTCACTGTGGTTGTGTAGGTTGTACCATTTGAAACCCAGCCCAAACAACAGAAATAAGAAAATTGATCGGGAGCCGTTGCCGCCGTGTGTGAGCGTTCCCAGCTTCCTCGTGAAAATGGGGCCAGTGTCGCCCTTCGTGAGAGGTACCTGCTGCTGGCAACAGTTGCGCAGAAGCTGCGCAGCTGCACTCTTGATTAGAACATGTGTTCATGTTCTGCCTATCGAAATCATTTTTTTTTTAATTCTCTTAGTGGGAGGTGGAGTCCAACTGGGTCTACTCGGCACGACGGCCACTGATTGGCCTATTGTAGCCTGCCCCGGGTGATTATGATGCTGCAAAATTTGGTGGAATGAAGATTTGCAGGGGAAACCGAAGTACTCGGAGAAAACCTACCTCAGGGCCACTTTGTCCACCACAAATCCCACTTGACCAGACCCGGGATCGAACTCGGGTCGCCGCAGTAGGAAGCCAGCAACTAACCGCTTTAGCTATGGCTCGGCCATATCGAAACCATCCACTGCTGTTTGTGAACCATCCAGCGGTGTATGCCTCGAAGTACCAAAGAAGGCACTAAATCAACGACTGGTGAGAAGATTTCAGGACAGGAAGAGTTTACTATAGGCAGCAAGCCCGCTTGTGAGCAGTTTTGACATGTGGTAAACTCCGCAACGTTGAAGAAACACTATTAGAGTTGCCGCAGAAATATTTGAGAAGACTCACAGCAAAGTGGCTGTTCATCGAGCGGTCAAGCCACTGAAATCAAGACCGTAACCGTTTCAGTCCTCCTCGAGGACTACCACCTGATCGTGGAGAGAACTGTTGCGCCCCCTCCCCCGATTGCCCGGTGAGCTATGCTAGCGGGAGTATAAACTCCTGGTAGCGCTACCCATGCCAGACAGGTCGAAAGTTAATGGCCAGATGAAGTGTAATCCCTGGTTCCCCAGGTTGGGGTTGGGCTTGGGGCTAACGATGCCACCCCAGAAAAACTTACTATTAGGAAACCATGATGGAGGCCAAGATCCACACAAGCACCAGTAGAGAATAAGGAGAAGAAGAAAAAGAAGACTGGTTACAAACAGTACATTAGCTGCAACAAAGGGATACAGTTGCATGAATTCGGTATTATCATTGGTTTTGTCTAGTTACGCGCAATGGGATCCATCTGTTGCATAATTTGTTTTTGACTACGCGTAGATTCACTTCAGTGGTTGCGTAAACCGTCACAATAGGTGACTGTGGGGTGTTGAAAATCCATACGCAGTGCTCGAAACTCCTCCGCGTTCACTGAGAACTGGACTGTGGTGCGCACCGTCGCGAATGTGAATTGCCCTACCGTAATTATTTGAGGAGACAATTAAGCCGAAACGGTATCATGACATTTCTCTGTTAAACCAATTGAATGGAATTGCTACTTTCATCATCATGGGGCGACGGCACGCACTACGAAAACAATTGCTGCTTTAATGCAAGAGTTCTGTGGTGACCGTATCTCTTGGCATGATCTTGGCCACCCCGATCTCCATACCTCACGCTAGCCGACTTGTTCTGTGGGGATTTCTCAGGGAAAGGGTCTATTAGAAAAACCTAAGAAGCCTGGAGGAACTTAAACACATTATTGAACAGACTGCTACCGGAATTGACCCATGAACAGTTCGTAACTCTGTACGAAACAGACTGAAACGGGTGGCCACTTGTCTTCGAGAAAATGTGAAAAATTTCACCACCTGCTGTAAAGCTTTTAAATCAGGTCCTCCCAAAGAAACAATAGAATATAACAAATATCTGATTGTTCTTTGTAGCCGTTCATTATACTCGACTAAAATAATTCGTATTAATTTAAGGCCACATAAATAATAAAGAAAGATGAGGCAGATAACCACATCCTTACGTCCAACAAGCGATAGTTCCAATTTAGCTACGTGGACAGGAAGTAACATGTGGTATATTTCCTGGAATTTTGGTAATTGTAGCTGCTGCAGAAGGCCTTTGAGAACAGCAAAGCTAAGCTCTAAACTTTAAGTTTAAGCAGATAATGCATCAGAGAGCTGTCAACTCTAGTAGCGTTAGGTTTGTACGAGTAAAGACCAGAATCTCATAGTAAAATAATATGGTAATAAGAAACCTCCTAGTTTACGAAATTCTCCAATAATACTTGTTCGGATAAGTGGATTTCTCTTGCATACTGGAGCTCTGTGAATCTCAGGATTCCAGAGATTTCGTTGGCCAACGGAATTCTGAATTCTACTTTTGACAATCAAGATTCGAAAATTACCTCACTCTGATACATTATAATTTCTTGTGGCACCAGCCGTATAAAGTTCGTATTCGCATAATTGGAAGCAAAATTTAGTGCTGTATTATCGAAGAGTTAATAAATATTAATTTGAGGTGCAAATTCTTGATGTGGTGTAGGTGACGGTAGCATAACGATCTTCCTGCCTTGTCCGAGCCACTACCATCACTGAGCAGTACTTACGTGTTTCCGACTTATCGCTACTTACGAGACATTTTAGAATTTCTTTCCTCCACACATTTATTTTACATAATCTGCAGAGCCTGCAATAGATGCATATGTTCAATACGTACTGGCTCGTAATGAGTTAGGCCCAGTTGCGTAATTCGTACTCTTTCTTTTTGTTCATTTAGGCATCATATTAATTATTGTATTGAGGTTTTATTCAGGTCTGTCTGGTACAAATATGACGGTGTATCCGTTCAGCCTGTGTGCAGTTTCGCTATTGTCCAGTAGCTTCACTGCTAGTGCATTGGTGTGGTTTTATAATTTTTTAAAACTCAGTAATTGCAGCTAAAAGAACTTTGGCCTACTATCACGACGACGACGACGACGACGAC